>NW_018407519.1:791341-840228 GCF_002113885.1 Mizuhopecten yessoensis
AAGGTTCAAGGTAATAAAGAACTGAACTGAACTAAAAAAAATCGGCAGAAGCAGAGGAAGCAGTGACACTAACAAGCCAGCTAAAACAGGTCAATTATCTTGTGTATTGAAGTACCAGGTGATACCTCACAAAGGTGTGAAATTGGTTATGCTTATCAGGACTCCCGGCTTGTGTCTATCACCTGGTGCTTCAATACACGGCTTAAATAGGCCAATTAGAAGCAGGCGATATTATTACCCAAGACACCAGCCCTGATACGCATGACCAATTTCACACCTTTGTGAGGGTCATAGGTCAGTTATTATGGCAATGCATGATGGCAATGAGAAGTCTATAGAACACGGACTCAAGAAGTTTTATTTACCGTCGCATATTACAAACAAAATAACATTAGTACTGTAGTGCTATTCTTGCGACAAACATAGGTATACACATATTAAGTAATTTAACAATAAAAATCACAGAATACTAAAAAGGAAGAGAGACACAAATTTACACATTACCAGAGACGTGTATATATACGTCTCTGACATTTCATATCACATATAAAGTAGAAATAATATCACAAAAGACAAATGCCCGAGGTGAATATCGCTATGTGTTGGTGCAAGTTGCACAAGAGCATAGTTAGCCATCCTATTTACGAAAAGTTTGGTAGTCCTCTATCTTTCTGTACTCCATTTACAGTCTGTTCCACACCCGGGCCGCCTCAAATCTAAACGATCTCTTGCCATACATTGTGGTATTCACCCTTGGAATCTTCCGAGTGTCCTCTCTTCTAAAATTATATATAACATTTCTTTGTTCAATAAGATCATGTAAAAATTATGGTGTACGTATTACTTAAAATTGTACCTCTATGTCTATCAGGTTAATAAAGCTTTGATGAAAATGACAATAAATAACAGTGTTGTAGCCAGAAATAAGATGTTGACAAAGATATAATTAAAAAAAAAATATGCTTATCAAGCATAATATTTGCATTTAGATGTTACAATTAATCCGTGTTGAAACAGAGACTCTGATTGAAATAAATCATTTTAGAAGTGCGTAATATTATATTACATGCAAAAGTCACTGACTTGATTTAAAATCAGAAAAAATGAAAAGACAACAAAATATTGATAAATTAAATTAGGTTTAACCAGAGACGTATATATACGTCTCTGATTAAACCTAATTTAATGTATAATCCTTGTGGTGCTCTGACACCAGACTTAGACATTTCGACAGATAGATGTCAGGTGATCTATCTGTCAAGATGTTTAAGTCTGGTGTTAGGGCCACAGGAAACTCAGGCTACTGCATTGTATATTTTGGCTGAGACGTATGTCCTTGTGGAGTAAGCCATGACTAAATCTATGAAAGAGAATCGGCCCGAGTGCAGTTCTCTGTGGAACACCTCAGATTCAGCGGGAACGATTCCCTCTACATGATCATAGAGTCGCCTCACTGGTACCGCACCGTACCGCTGCATTTACGGTCTAGCCATTGTTGACAAGTTATCTCCAACTTGTTGAAATTGGTCAATATCATAAAGATATAACCTGCAAGTCTGTACCGGGCTGTAATGAACACCGGGAAATTACAGGGTCAACGGCAGTGGGCGGAGCCGCAGCAGATCTAGACCACAGTGATGATGGCATGCCTTTCTTCAATAGGTTTGTACGTTATCATTTTTATCTGCACGTGAACTTCGACATATGACATTTTATAAATATCAAGAGTTTGCATATTTGCGTGTGTGTGTGTATCACCCGCTTTGTGTGTTGTAAAGTGGGTGTCAGACGTTTCGCCCCAAAACCGTAACGCCCCAAGCAAGCTGTAAAGTATATATTTGTACAATTACGAACATAAATTGAGAGGGACGTTGGGCGTTCAAACTGCTGAAGGATCTATATATATATTTTTGGCATAAAATGTTCAGATTAAGGTTAAAAGTCTGTATAACCTAGACAATACAACAATTAATGTATTTGTAATACCACAAATTTAGATATAAACCTAATTCCGTGGTAATACCTAAAAAAGAGCAGCCCTTTCACAAAGTTTAAAATGTAAAACACAAGCTTTTTTTGCCTGTAAATATATATTCACAGATCTAGAGATTATAAAGTTTTGGTATCACTATTCACTGTCTATTTAAGTTTGCTTTATCTTTGGTGACTGAATATAAGGAAAATATTTTTTAGTGAATCCTCTTTAAATGTTACCAACTCTCCAGTATTTGAAAAAAGTAGTATTCCAGATCATCCTACAATCATTTAATGGCTTCTATCCCTTTTTCTCAAATGACATTGTAACAGCACAATGAAGTTACTCCTCTAGACTGAGTATTTCTGTCAGCTTAACAGCTAAAAAAAATGCATGAAGCGTATCTTTCATATTGAACAGGGACACATCTAAAGATAGTCTAGTGTTGGAAACTAAAATTAGGTGACTGAAATCTTTTTCATTTGGCCTTTGACTTTTGTCCTGTTAAGGCTTGGTCAGAATAAAGCTTACATAGAATCTGCTACTAGCTGAAGTTGAGGCTGAACACATAGTCTAATGTGTACAAACATGGCAGATTATAACATAATCTACTTTACACCTGCATTGTTGACTTGTATCATCCTGAGCATTGGTTGACAACTTATTAACTGATCCCTGTTCTATAACTTGGATAAATACAGAACCTGGTACACGGTGATATAATTGATTGCATACCAATTAAGTACATGCAGAGCTATTTATCCTTATTTATCACTGATTACTTTTCCCCTAAAAGAAAGGCAATGCATACATGTAAAATTGTAATTTATTGGTTGTGGATAATGTGTTGTGCCACCATACTTTTCCTTGTTTATGATCTGGCTGTAGTTACCCTGACAGATAACAAACGTGGGTTTATCATTGTGAGCTATCTCAGTCATCTATACAAATGTTTGACTGCACACTTACACAGGGTAAAGTTCATAACAGAATCTTTCCTCTAGACACCCCCATTTTGTTGTGGACCACTGACTACAGTGTTCGGGTACTGGTAATTACTTTGACAGCTGGAGACTACAGAACAACAGTAACACAGAGCTTGTAAGTAAATCTATACTAAACTTCCTGATAGGTAGAACTGTTTGATTGTTTTATATGTATATGCCATTGAACACCGATAACTATCATACCTTGTGTAGAAACCTTGTAATCTGATTGGTTAAGAAATGGGTGAATATTTCAATGTAACTGGCCACTTGTTTTACACCGAGGAGGAAGGATCCTTCACACCAGGTTTACATTCCAGATACTGTTTTATGTGCCAAAATGTGTACATGTTTCATATTGGTGATTACTTTTTTGATTACCAAAATATTTCTTGGCTGTTAGTGATGTTTTTGTTTACTTCCTCCCTCCAATCTGTGCGTCCGTTAATAAATATCATCTTGCACATTTTTTTCTTCCAGACAAAAAACACAGCATATAGGATGTGTATTTTGCATATCTCCACAGAAACATATACATTACATATATGTTATATGTGGCTAGTACATACAAATTGTATTTAGCTACCAATATGAATTCTACTGCCTTGTCTACAAAGACCAAATTTTACAAACTATAACACACCTTTTATCAATACTCTATATCATAAATTGTAACTAAAATCATACTTATATATTTTGATGAACATAGATTTTAACTAGGCCAGCTCTATCTCAGGTAATTTCACAGCCCAGGTAAAACCACGACCTAGCATGGATACCTGTGGTTGATAGCATACAGTGCCTTACTAAGGCAAAAAACTATACATTCCCAGTATATAGTATTATACTATAGATTCTTGACGAAAGCCATTACCTCCAGAGCATGATGATCAAACTCCATCACTTAGATCCATATGAAACGACACTTTCAAGGTACCAAATGAGCAGGGATTAGGTGGGGCAAAACAGGGATTAGGTGGGGCAAAACAGGGATTAGGTGGGGCAAAACAGGGATTAGGTGGGGCATAACAGGGATTAGGTGGGGCATAACAGGGATTAGGTGGGGCATAACAGGGATTAGGTGGGGCATAACAGGGATTAGGTGGGGCATAACAGGGATTAGGTGGGGCATAACAGGGATTAGGTGGGGCATAACAGGGATTAGGTAGGGCATAACAGGGATTAGGTTGGGCATAACAGGGATTAGGTGGGGCATAACAGGGATTAGGTGGGGCAAAACACAATGATTATCCTCAGACAAATTACATACGTCTGAGTGGTTTGACTATGAGCTTCACAATGCCGTAACCTTATCAAACACATGTCTTACCTGACAAATTCACATGTCATTTATATATCAAAACAGTATGCTGAGATACACCACTTAGAATAGTATGACAAAGGGAGGTAACTCCTACGAGCTTACAAAACCTTAATATGAATCAAACACTAAGAAAGTCAGTTCTACTTATGGTTATTAGAAGAAGTTGTTTATATAATGTTAAATGTTAACTTTAAACAAACCAAAGTTCAAAGGATGAAATATGTTAAAATATTTAAACAACATCTTACATTCCATGAAGTCCAGACTCATAATCTTTTGGCTATATGTGATAGCTTGCTTTGTTCAATGGTTAATAGTGTTGTTTGAATGAATGACCTTGACCAACATTCAAGGTTGCAGGGGCTCATATAAACATAAAAAAGATCAGAAAATGAGGAGGATCTCCAATGTTTATTAAATGCACTGTCAGACTGGTGTCTAACTAATCATATTGTTGTCAACAGAAGTAAAACGAAAGTTGTGCATTTCTGGAATGCGGCTACCACCTGGTCTCAGTATCTACTTAATTGAGGTGATTTGGACATCGATTTCTGTGACAGGTACATAGGACTAGTGCTAACGGATACGCTAGATTACGCGGTAACGGCCAAATGTGTAGCTCAATCCGCTAGCTGTGCTTTAGTTTTACTTATCTCTAGATTCAAAGCCGTCGGAGGGCTTCCATACAGGGATACCATGGTGTGGTCAACCATAAGTTATGGAGCGGATACATGGGGAACAAAGGATTATACGTGTATTAATGCCATACAGAATCGGGCTGGACGCTTCTTTTTGGTTGTTGGTAAATATACTCCAAATGCTGCAGTGGCTGGTGAGATGGCCTGGGAGCCAACAACAGTAAGACAATGGAAGTGTGCGGCTTCCCATTGGTATAGACTTAATAATATGGATAATTCACGTATCAATTATCGCGTCTTCCAGTGGTGTCGGAGAATCTCGAACCGGAGTTGTAAGAACTGGCATTTTAGATTTTAAAATAAATTGGAGGAACGTTCATGATGCGATGAGATATTCTAAAATCAAAATTCTAAAATCAAAGCATGTAATATGGTCCAGGAAGCTATGATGAACATTTATAAAGAAAACTGGTTACAACCTTTACAGAATCCAGTGGGCCAGCGCAGAATGGGAGGAGTAAAAACCTACAGTAAATTCAAACTTTCTTATATGTGTGAGCTATATGTGAAGTCGCCTCTTACTAGGGGCCAACGTAGTGCACTCGCTAAATTTAGATGTGGGGTAGCTCCACTGCGCCTCAAAACCGGAAGATATGAAAACCTACCCGTGATGAACAGAACATGTAGATTTTGTTAGACCAGGTAGAGGATGATGAGCACACACTTACTAAATGTCCAGATTTTGACGATATACGTGACATTTTATATGATAGAGCTATAGAAATTGATAGTGATTTTCTGAAATTTAGTTATGAGGAGAAGCTACACTTTGTCTTATCAAATGAGAACTGTGCTAAATATAGTGTCAAAGCTCTAGCAGCTATTCTTAAATGTCATGATAATTTATATACAAGCTAAACACTTGTGTGCCTTCATCACTACTGCAGTAAATAATCATAATTACGATCGTACTGATTGTCATTTTGCTACTAACTATAGGCTTATATATATGAAATGTAACTGCATACTGAAATAAATTAAAAAGAATATATTTATTTCTATACTTATTTACGTATACTATATTTCAACTAGAGTAAAGAACAAGGTTAGTTACAAAATATCTTTATTTTACAATCTTCTTCAATTCGTAGAGCCACACCACTTAGGCATTTGACTAAGTTCACTTTCGGTTTTGAGGGCTGAAAAACATCAGAAAATATGTATTCTGTTTATGTCATGTTTCGGTTAGTATCATGTTTTTCGCTGACAAATGGGAAGTGATATTAAGCGAAATCTACTGTATCATTGATTATTGTGCATTGAAGTTTGAGATTTCAATATAATTTTATGGCATGTATTAGCTTCTCTCTTATAGCCTTTTAAAGCAAGTTTCTTTTAAGTGAAGTGCTTTTACATGCATTTAAATTATTTCTAGTGTCTCGTAACTCTTTTAGAGTGGCTTGCGTCATTTGTTTTATGTATATTTTAATGTTTCATTGTATATATGTATGCGGAAGTTAAGACTTTAATACCGGTAAACTATCTGTATTTGTATCTGTGCATAAATACAAAGAACTTGTAAGAACTTTTAATGAACTGTGAATATTAATATTAATGGCCTGTATTTATTTTGAAGCTTGGTAGTGTTAAGGGCTATAACCCTGTTATCAAGTAGATAATATTGATCCTCATTCAAGGCCACAGGGGTCTTTCATGAACCTTGATGATTTGAGTACTATATATTTGGTGTGTTTGTTGGTGGTATAAAGGGCTATCAATTGTTATTAAATTATACCTTGATCCATATTCAAATAGCGATGAACATAAATTTAGTTTTTATGTGTTCTTTCCAACTGTTTAAACTATGGGTTTCACAATGTTTTTCAGTATTCCAAGAAATTCTTAGAATCTCATAAAAATTCAAAGGACATTGGACTATGATTTAAAATGTTCAGCCAAGCTTCCTGGAGTGAAGGGCTCTAAAGTTAAATATTTTACTATACGATAAGTATATTCATGGTCACAGGTTAAATGTGATAAAAAATATCCAAGCAAATTTCATGATGTGATTGCTATGGAGCTTGCTCGAGTAAAGGGCTATCAAATTATTGAAACCACTTCTTCTGTTGATCAATGATAACTTGAGTAGGATATTTGGCCTGTAACTTGCTCGGGGGGTGAGTGGCTATCAGCTTTGTTCAAATAAAATACCATGACCTGCATTTAAGATTGAAGGGGTTAATTGTGTTCAAATATTCAAATGACTCTTTATTACAAGCAAGCCTGGAGTCATAATATTTTGAATGACAATTATCCAATATTCAAGGTCACAGCAGTCAAGTGAAATTTTAACTTCAAAAAGCTTCTTCTTGAGAACCATCTTGCCATGCGTAATGATACAGCATATTGATTGCAGAGGTGAAGGGATATTTAATTTCATGTTTGTTCATATAAATAATAATGCTTAAAATCAAAAGCTAATATGAATACTGTAAACCCAGTTTTGATTGGCTGATATCAGTAGTTTAGCTAAATATATTTTGCCATTGCCATAGGAGAACAGCTGTGATACAGGTTCCATGGACCTTTTGATTGATGAAAATTGTAAATGGACATGTTGTAATCAGACAAAGTGTCACAGTAGGAGATATGTTATACATTTTGTACTTCATGCAATTCAATGCTTTTTTTATCTTCTGTATTTGTAAGCAGGTTATGACCTAGGTCAACCATGAGTAATGAAGCATTGGCGGGGTCATTTGACAAACCCAGGACAGAGTCAGGAGCTGGAGGTGGGGCAAAGTCTAAACTTACCAGTGTCAGCATAGCAGACACACAGACCTGGGAAAAGGAGAAAAAATATGTGGTGAGTTGGTATGGGGGTTGCCTCCCTTCTCATTTTCTTTCTGATAATGGCCGTGGTTCTCAATGTGTATATTTCCTAACATTTCTTAACATTGCAAGCCTTTAAGAAAGTTTTGACTTAAACTTCACTTAAGGCATTTCCTTTTTCAAGGAAAAGGGATGTTCTATTTTTGGTAAAGATTATGATTACAATAGGAATATCTGTGGAAAATAGGATAAACATATAGGATTTGGCTATATCTTTAAAAGACTATCCTTAAGTACAAATGGAAGTATTTCCACTTTGTTTGCTGTAACCATTGTTACATTTTTACAAATTATCCGTGGCCAAACAGAAGTTGAGGATGTATAAACAAAGCCTGGGAATCATGTTTGATGAGAGGTACAGCCAGTAGGGGAATTCTACAGAAAAAAATCCTTTAATTATGGCTTCATCAGATATTTGATTAAAACATACCTGGACCAAAGTATTTCAGTTTTGTATAGAGGGAGGCTTTCAGTGACAGATATTGTGGGCTGTTAGTTTAAAAAAATTGATAGATTCAGGTGACAAACATTAATTTTGATGGCTGCGAGTGACAAACATTTGGTGGCTGCAAGTGACAAACATTTGGTGGCTGCGAGTGACAAACATTTGGTGGCTGCAAGTGACACACTTTTGGTGGCTGTAAATGACAACAATTTGGTGACTGTGAGTGACAAACATTTGATGGCTGTGAGTGACAAACATTTGTTGGCTATGAGTGACAAACATTTGGTGACTGTGAGTGATAAACATTTGGTGACTGTGAGTGACAAACATTTGGTGGCTGTGAGTGACAAACATGAAATGGCTGACAATGACATGTTATCATTATAATCTTCATTCTGGAGGAAATAAAGGAGTATATAGTTAGTTATGTACACACTAAAGTAATGATACCCTTGTACTCTTTCAATGTCCATGTATGTATATATGTAATCTTCATTTTGGAGGAAATAAAGGGAATAATAAAGTGATTGGCCTATTTACAAACATATAAATGTACTTTCATATGACTGATGTCAATCTGGTGTGGTCAATGCACTGACCATACCTTGACCTTTATACTGTACAAGCTTTAATCATAACAGTCATGTAATGGTCTAAGAAGATTATAGACCTTTATTCAATTGAGTTGAATAATATCAGCTGTCAAAGAGATTTGTGTTTTCAAAGCTTTGTACTTGTATACTTACTGACCGGTCAAACTCCTGGACACAACATACCTGGTACTTGGTTTCAAATGGTTGTGCAAACACATTTCTATAGGAATTGGACACAGTTGTAACATGCAGGTCTCCTGTCATTTATTATAGATGTAAAGAATAAATTGCATTCATACCAGTTTGAATGTTACAAAAACCTATTAGATGAATGTATTTTACCTTCTAAATGGTGATAAAGCATCAACAGCAAGGACCCTGTTACAGTGGACTTAAGTTTATATTTTGTTTATTTTGTTTACATGTTTCGGTTGGCTAAGCCAAGCATCATCAAAACCCGTCACCAATTCTGATGACGTTGGCCTAGCCAGCTGAAACAAGTAAACAGCATAAAACATTAACTGTGACGGCATCCTTGAATGGTGGTGATGCTCCATCACTTGATTAGTATTTGTTGTATTTACTGTTTTGTTTATAAGTACTTCTTTTGTAATCATCTCCCATGATTGTTCCAGTATCCATTTCAGATTGCTGCACTTTCAGTTAAAGTTAAATCAAAATATACTACATGTCACTATTATTATGCTCCAAGTCATTTTCTACAGAAAAATTGCATTTAAATCACATGTTGCAATGTATTTTACAGTATTGTAGCAGTTTGATATTTGAGTATTTGAAAAACAAAAAGAAAAGAAAAGAAAAATCTACTTCAACTATTACTTCACAGGAAATATGAATGCACAGCATCAAAACGAGAGGTTAATACTTGATATGGGAAGTAACTCTGAGCCAGGAAAACTCTCCTGCTATTTGTTGCTTCATTCTCTCAATTCCTCTGTGTATAAGGGAGCACCCTTTAAGGGAAATGGTAACATTGCACAGATACAATTGTAAAGAAGAGTTCCGGTCAGAGGTTTTTTACTTCTAGATAGAAGATGAAGCACACAAAAGGAGTTGTATGGCTTGAGTAAATTCCTGTGTCAAGTTTTTTTTCATAGCCTGTAAATAGCACACTGATATGACTTGTTTTGCAATGTTAAGGTCCCAACTTTGACCTTTGCTGTTTATTCCTTATTGTTCTGTACAATTGATAACTGAGTTAACTTGAAGACAGATGGCCTACGCCAGTAGTACCTTTTAATGAATTTAACTCTTAATATTTGATATAAAGGACATGTCAGAAAAAAAATGGAATTCATCTTCAATCACATCTCATAAACAATGAGTAATAACCTCTAAGATCTTTCAATGTTATTATAACGTCTCTATAGACAAGCAATGCGAGGACATTCGTTATTTTGATAATAATATTCTTGATTTTTTTTGTATGTATTTTCTTAGGTAAAATTGAAGACAAAAATTATCAACAATGTATCTGTATCAAAGCATTTTGGACTAGTATTAAAAAAACTTATCAATGGGTTTCGTCAAAAATAGTTAAATTTGTTGGTAGTCTTCACCTAAGATAGAGACACTGCTTTGTAGTGGAACTTTCCTTTGCGATTACAACTGTGCAGACTTCTACCCTTTACCTTAAAGATCACATATCTGTACCATAGAGATGTTAGATCTCTGTGTAATTATAACCAGTCATCTGTACCATAGGGATGTTAGAGCTCTGTGTTATTATAAGCAGTAATCTGTACCATAGAGATGTTAGATCTCTGTGTAATTATAACCAGTCATCTGTACCATAGGGATGTTAGAGCTCTGTGTTATTATAAGCAGTAATCTGTACCATAGAGATGTTAGATCTCTGTGTCATTATAACCAGTTGTGTTATTATAACCAGTAACCTGTACCATAGAGATGTTAGATATCTGTGTCATTATAACCAGTAATCTGTACCAAAGGGATGTTAGATCTCTGTGTCATTATAACCAGTAATCTCTACCATAGGGATGTTAGATCTCTGTGTAATTATAACCAGTAATCCGTACCATAGGGATGTTAGATCTCTGTGTTATTATAACCAGTAACCTGTACCATAGAGATGTTAGACCTCTGTGTCATTATAACCAGTAATCTGTACCATAAGGATGTTAGATCTCTGTGTTATTATAACCAGTAATCTGTACCATAGGGATGTTAGATATCTGTGTTATTATAACCAGTAACCTGTACCATAGAGATGTTAGATCTCTGTGTCATTATAACCAGTAATCTGTACCATAGGGCTGTTAGATCTCTGTGTTATTACAACTAGAAATCTGTACAATAGGGATGTTAGATCTCTTTGTTATTATAACCAATAACCTGTACCATAGCGGTGTTAGATCTCTGTGGTATTATAACCAGTAATATGTACCATAGGGATGTTAAATCTCTGTGTTATTACAACTAGAAATCTGTACCATAGGAATGTTAGATCTCTGTTTTATTATAACCAATAACCTGTACCATAGCGGTGTTAGATCTCTGTGATATTATAACCAGGAACCTGGACCATAGAGATGTTAGATCTCTTTGTTATTATAACCAATAACCTGTAACATAGAGATGTTAGATATCTGTGTCATTATAACCAGTTGTGTTATTATAACCAGGAATCTGTACCATAGGTATGTTAGATCTCTGTGATATTATAACCAGTAACCAGTAATCTGTTCCATAGGGATGTTAGATACCATAGGGATGTTAGATATCTGTTTTATTATAACCAATAATCTGTACCATGGGGGTGTTAGATCTCTGTGGTATTATAACCAGTAATTTGTACCATAGGGATGTTAAATCTCTGTGTTATTATAGCTAGTAATCTGTACCATAAGGATGTTAGATTACTGGTTATACTGACACAGAGATCTTACATCCCTATGGTATAGATTTCTGGTTATAATGACACAGAGTTCTTACATCCCTATGGTATAGATTAATTACTGGTTATAATACCACAGAGATCTAACATCACTATGGTACAGATTAGTGGTTATAATAACACAGAGTTCTAACATCCCTATAGTACAGATCACTGGTTATAATAACCCAGATATCTAACATCTCTATGGTCCAGGTTCCTGGTTATAATATCACAGAGATCTAACATCACAATGATACAGATTACTAACTATAATAACACAGAATTCTAACATCCCTATGGTATCGATTACTGGTTATAACGACACAGAGATCTAACATTCCTATGGTACAGATTTCTGGTTATAATGACACAGAGTTCTTACATCCCTATGGTACCGATTACTGGTTATAATTACACAGAGATCTAACAGCCCTATGGTACAGATCACTGGTTATAATAACGCAGATATCTAACATCTCTATGTTACAGGTTATTGGTTATAATAAAACAGAGATCTAACATTCCTATGGTACAGATTTCTAGTTGTAATAACACAGAGATCTAACATCCTTATGGTACAGATTACAGGTTATAATGACACAGAGGTCTAACATCTCTATGGTCCAGGTTCCTGGTTATAATAACAAAGATATCTAACATCCCTATAGTACAGATCACTGGTTATAATAACACAACTGGTTATAATGACGCAGAGATCTAACATCTCTATGTTACAGGTTATTGGTTATAATAACACAACTGGTTATAATGACGCAGAAATCTAACATCCCTATAGTACAGATCACTGGTTATAATAACCCAGATATCTAACATCCCTATAGTACAGATCACTGGTTATAATAACCCAGATATCTAACATCTCTATGGTACAGATTACTAGTTATAATAACACAGATATCTAACACCCCTATGGTACAGATTATTGGTTATAATAACAAAGAGATCTAACATCTCTAAGGTACAGGTTACTGGTTATAATACCACAGAGATCTAACAGCCCTCTGGTACAGATTACTGGTTGTAATAACACAGAGATTTAACATCCCTATGGTATCGATTACTGGTTATAACGACACAGAGATCTAACCTCCCTATGGTATAGATTTCTGGTTATAATGACACAGATATCTAACACCCCTATGGTACAGATTCCTGGTTATAATAACAAAGAGATCTAACATCCTAAGGTGATAGATTACTGGTTATAGTAACACAGAGATCTAATATCCCTATGGTATAGATTACTGGTTATAATAGGGATGTTAGATCTCTGTGTTATTATAACTAGAAATCTGTACCATAGGGATGTTAGATCTCTGTGTTATTATAATCAGTAATCTGTACCATAGGGATGTTAGTTTTCTGTGTCATTATAACCAGTAATCTATACCATAGGGATGTTAGATCTCTGTGTGATTATAACCAGTAATCTGTACCATAGGGCTGTTAGATCTCTGTGTTATTATAACTAGAAATCTGTACCATAGGGATGTTAGATCTCTGTGTTATTATAACCAGTAATGGTTTCGGTTTACACTATCACTAACCCCGTAGCTAAAAGTTAACACTTAGTAATGTCAACTTTAGAAGTGTTCTTTCACATGAAATAATTAGATATTCAAACACAAGAACAGTTTAGTAAATTTCTTGCCTGAAAAGGTCAGTTGATATGTTTGAAATTATATCTGACTACTTTACTTTAATTTAATTCATGCATTAATTAGGAATAAAGGATCACCAAATTTAGGATGCAATTCCTCAAGTCACCGCATTCCATAGTTCAAGATTTGGACAAATCAAAGTGAAGGAAGGTGTTGACTGATTGAATGATTAGCATTTATGTTAGATCCACCGGTGTGTCCGGAGTGTAATGGCACTCAGTAGATAAACAGGGCTAATGGCAGGAGAAAACATGTTTATGGTGGATTCCACACTATTGTACATGTGTTGTAATAAAAACGACATGTGGTTGCAAGATCTGTACAATTATCAGGTGAAACAATCCATCGACTCAGGTGCTTATTTAGGACAAAACACCTGGGCTTACCTGTGTGTTGTCCCGTTAGCTTAGTATGAGAAAAGAAGTGTAAACACAAGGATTAAACACCAGGTATATATATAGAGTGCCCAGAAGCTTGACCAGTCAGCAAGTACAAAATTACTGATATGAAAGTTCAAGGGCATAGAAAACAGCACTGTCTCTTGATAGATGGTATTATTCAATTTCAAGTTATTGTACTTCTACCATCTAAGACCATTATGTGACTCTTATCGTTAAAGTTTGTTGTTACAAGTACAGGTCATGGCCAAGCCTGTATATTGACCACACTAGTCTGACGTACCTGGCTATGAATCAGCTGATCAGATATACACAGAGACTGAGCAGCAGCTAACAGTCATGTGTTAGAAACATGCTTTCTCCTGGGAAGTCCTATAGGTGTAGTGATATCTGTGTAAAGGATCAAGATTAACAGTTCAGTACCTGGGATGTATTTGCTGGGATTTCAAGTGATTGTGAAGTGATACATAGACTTTACTCATAGACACAGTCCTGCACACATTTAAAACGTGCCTCTGTTATACTTACCAACTTTGGGTTATCTCCCTTTGTTTTATGAATTACGATGGCGGCGGAGGACATTATGATTACTGTGCTACCAGAACTCTCTGGACGTTCCAGATCTTCTAAAAAAAATGAACGAGACAATTTCAAACGATCGCCAACAGCATTTTGGAAAGTGATGAAGCATGTCTTTTCTCTGCAGGTGTATAAGGTGCTAGTGAGAAATGGAGACAAATCGTGGTTCCTGTTTCGGCGCTACAATGAATTCTATGGACTGCATGAAAAAGTGAGTACATAAGATACAAAAAAAGGTTTAGGACATTCAATAAACTAATGTTATTCGCAAAAGAAGAATGTTTTATTAAAACATACCAGGTTTTATTTTAACATGTGTGTAATCTTTGCATAAGCAACAGCCTGCCATCACAAAATATAGAAATAGCTAAATACTGAACTATTGTATGGCGGGTTGTTGCCTCCTTATTACTGCTACCTGACCATCAACACTCCATTGAATATCAAGTCATACCAACCATGAGACCATCGACCAATTGACTGGCCATGCATTGTCCATTATGTGTTTGAAATCATAGCGAGCTGGCTATTTGCACAGTAAAGATGGCCATTTCAGGATACATGTTATAATAAACTTAATAAAGAGAACAGAAATCACAAAGACAAGCAAGATTTGAGAACTTAACAACCTTCTTGACTTACATTTGAAGGATTGGCAATTGCCAACTCCTGGATAAAAAGAGGGAAAACCATTTTTTGTCCCCTGAACAATACATGGACATCAGAAATATGTTGCCTAAGTTTACAACTCAACTTATTGCCATCTCCATGTCTGTTTTAAGTCTTATCATTATTTTTTATTGTCGCGATATCCCAATTTTACCTTGATTTACCAGGTGTTTTGACTGTGTGTCTTTATCTGAAAACCTTCAGCAAATATTTGTTTGACATTCACATGTTGGGTTTATCATTTATAAGCAAGTTGATGAAATTAAAAAGCAAATTGTGTACCGGTAATAGCTAAAAATTAAAGACGCTAAATATAGAACCTGTGATTTTGTATAGAACCTGCAGAATTTAAGGTATGCTAAAAATGACTGATATACAGTTTATCATACTGGTAACACAGGACACAGAATACAGACACAACTGTATATACATTTATAAGAAAACCACACTATGTATTTAATTAGCAATTGCTTAGAGTTGTGTTTATAACATTGGACTTGTATGGATGTATCACCCATGCACTTTATCTCTATGTTGCCAAGACAACATCTCACAATATTTTCTAATTGTTGTAACATCAGTTTTGATCTTTTTAAGACTAAAATATTCCCTGGACACAGATTTTGAAAGCTGGATTTTAGCTCACGAATGCCCAAAGTGCCTGTGAGCTTATGAGATGAAAAGTGCCTGTGAGCTTATGAGATGATAAGTGTCTTTTCTTTGTTGTCTGATATCCATCTGTCCAGCATCCAGCATCAGCTGCTTCTGGAAATGTTTTCTTCTTCAGCATTTAATGGCTGTAAGCGTTATAAAAATGGACTTTTGACTTTCTTGGATAAAGGGGCAATCAGAAATAATGAGTCAAACTCAAGGTCAATGAGGTCATATGTTTTTAATCACGATACTAGAGTAACACTATCTGTGGCCATAAGTCTAATAGTGAAGGGATATCAAAATTGTTTACGTAAATAACCTGGACCCACATTCAAGGTAATAAGGGTTAAATGCATTAAAGTATTCAGACAGCTTCTAAATTGTAATATTGAACATGTAGCTTGGTTTGATGAGGGGATCCTAAGGTTTGTTTAAATTAATGACTTTGACACGTTTTCAAAACCACTTCTCTGTAAAAGATGAATGGACTTGTCATATATTTTACACACAAAGTAATAAACTGGAAATGAATGTCTGCCAGTAACAAATAGCAACCTTGACAGTTTTGACAAAACATGTTCTTTATACAAAAAATACTCAAAGCAGTATATAGCTCCTAAGTTATTAGTTCCACTTTTTTCTACCTATATTTGGGTTGAGGGCTATTTCCGTTCTGGTAATAGAGTTTATGTGTCATATACAAGTCAGTTAAGAGGCATTGGCCCTAGTAACATCTTGTTGCATGCGAGATCACATACCTATGATATAGATAGTCTGACTGAAATCCTAGTTTTATAATGAATATTCCTATACGCTGATCCACTTAATGATGCATACATGATCCCTAGCTTACATGAAGGATTATCATTAAGTTAGTATATATACCAGAATCACGGTGTACAGTTTCAACTGATATTATTCAAACACCTTTGTAAATGTTTAGTAAATGAAATGAAGAGCATTGTACTGCATGTTATATTGGAATATGAAAATAAATGGATTTGTTTGAACATGTATTTCAGAAAGTTTGTCCTTTCATTTTGTCCTGTTACCATACTAGTAATGATCTAATAAACCCTGTTCACTGTCCAATAGTGATGAGCTGATGATCGATTATAATCAAAAATCGATTTGTTTGCCCTTTCCGATTCCGATTATCGATTACAAATTCCATTATCGATATAATCGGTTCTTTATTTAAATCAAAGTGTTAAATGTTTTCAGTGTGAAAGTTTTTATTGAAAGTCTATTATTCTTATGATTTTTGCTGTATGATTGATAAAACTGCATAAAAATTGCTTGAAAACCATTCATTATAAATGAACGAAACCTAGAGTATAGTTAACAACTCTGTCTATTGATGTTATGGTAGTGTATATTTAACAACTCTGTCTATTGATGTTATGGTGGTGTATAGTGAACAACTCTGTCTATTGATGTTATGCTAGTGTATAGTTAACAACTCTGTCTATTAATGTTATGATAGTGTATCGTTAACAACTCTGTCTATTGATGTTAAGATAGTGTATCGTTAACAACTCTGTCTATTGATGTAATGGTAGTGTATAGTTAACACCACTGTCCATTGATGTTATGGTAGTGTATAGTTAACAATTCTGTCTATTGATGTTATGGTAGTGTATATTTAACAACTCTGTCTATTGATGTTATGCTAGTGTATAGTTAACAACTCTGTCTATTGATGTTATGCTAGTGTATAGTTAACAACTCTGTCTATTAATGTTATGATAGTGTATCGTTAACAACTCTGTCTATTGATGTTATGCTAGTGTATAGTTAACAACTCTGTCTGTTGATGTTATGGTAGTGTTCTCACTTTATTTGGGTATTCAGTCCCTGACCCCCATAAAATTATGTACCGATTATGCAATCGATCATTGATCGGTTTACTACTTCGATTACAAACCAATCATCGATTATGATTTTATTTTGATTGCCCATCACAACTGTCCAATAACAGACTTATATCGGAAAGGACAATCAATGTAATCTATTGTCGGCATTAAGTTATTAGAGTTGATCAGATTCAAACATAATTGAAGCTTGTCTAGTACACTAAGAATGAATTATACTAACAAACAGGGAAATGTTATTATTACCAACTAGGCCCATAAAAATATCTGTCGTACAATAATTTGAGAAGTTTGACTAAAATGTAGCAGGTTTTAATTGTACATATGATCACAGTCCCTGTAAAAGTGGGGGGTCACTTGTTTGATCCCTTGATTTGGTTTTTCATTATGGTGCCTGTGAAAATATAAATATTTTTCAAATAAGTATGTGCTTGTTATGTCTCTGTTCTGAATAATTTCAGCAGTTGTTTGCAATTAATCTAAGGTATGCATCAGTTTGAAATGTAAAATATTTCTTACAGTTCAGGTAAAGCTTTTAAATGATTAGGACTGCTGTGTATGATTCATTTCTAGGATTTAAAGCCATCGATCAATTTTACAATTAATGTGAAAAAAGAATCACATGTTTTAAAACTTTTAAATAAGTTCCTTGGGCAGACAGATTTTAATTACTCTGTTTTGCTTGCTCATCGTATGACATTGAAGCTTGGATATGTGTGTAGGGCCCTCACAACTGTCGTTACCTGTCAAAGTATGCCTTTGTCAGTATGTTAATATGTGTCAGAGAAGTTCAATTTTTATTGGGGCAGTTGTCAATTTTAATAATAAAAATGTTAACCATGTGTTTTCCTGATTGAGATTTTTTTATCAATCGTCATTCATTTCTCGTTATCATTTATGATTTGTCCAGGTAAGGATCCCCGTACCACTATCAGAAACTGTAACTTTTATTTCTGGCATCACTGTGGTATGGCTTGGATAAACTATTTCTGAATGGATAACTGAGTAGATTTTTTATAAAATAATAATAAAGACGAAATAAACAAATAATATCAACAACAGGGTTCTGAGTTTAAAATGTGGTGGGGCAGACCAGGATTGGAACCCTGGACCTCTTATCATATACAGTTGCTTTAGCATTAAGGTGCCTGGTCAACGGTAGTTTGCTGGACCAGTTGCTCTTCAGATGTACCGTAAAACCCCATGTAATTTGCGCTGGTACTTTTTAAGGTATGCAAATTAATTAAGGGGAGGTAACTGTATGTATAGCATACACAGATGTACAACATTGGAATTCTCTAGTGTTTTGCCAGAGGTGGAACTTGGATACTTAAGTTTACAGGTGGGGAAATCCTATACTTTAAAAATAAAATGCTTATCTCTGTGAAATCACTCCTTTGCCAGCAACAAATATAATTGTTTTAAAAAACAATTCTGGGTTTTTTCCATTCCTAGGCCAAGGGAATTAATTCATATACCATGTAAAAATTTAAAAAGTATTCCTAAATGGGAAATAAGGGTAATTTTCAGATGACTACTCCTTTCATGTACGTATGGGTGAACAGATTTTGACCTAATTTAGTCTGAAGCAATGGTGCCCATCCCTGGGCCAGGATAAAATTCCATGTTGTATACCTGGAGAGTGTGGCAAACTTATTGATTCAAAATCAAATGATTGTTTAGAGATCAATGGAAACCACATATACTTTTTAAAATAAGCAGATTGAGAACAAGATTATAATATATTGTAATGAAGAAAATCCATAGAATTTAAATGTGAGATCACAAATATGAAACTGTTCAATGAGAAGTATGGTTTCTGATAGCATAACAAGATGTTTGTTGATAATCTATCAACGTTGAAGGTGCCAAAACATAAACAAACACTATTGATATTTTCTTCAGGAGATATCTTGATATCTTGATTCATAGCATAAATCAATAGCTGTTTTCAGTAGTTCACAGTTAAGAAAGAAACAGTTTAAATATGTTACCTGGCTTGTAAAGATCAGGTTAGTGAGAGTTTAAATTCATACATTGGGCCTATATATATATAAGGTTCTGGTAGAATGATGTTCATTTTGTTAGAATTATATCCAAATATGTTTGTTAAATGTTAAGTTTATGAGATTAGTTTGTATGCCTGTACATGTGGTAGAATGATTGTTGTCTGGAATGTCAGGTAATGTTTAGGCTATAAGTGAGCTACTCGGTCAACACCTCGGGACTATAGGTAGAAAACTGTGAAGCTTGTCTATAGATTTGTGATCTGTCACCTCAGGGTACGTCAGATTTCCCTATAGGACAGTACATTGACAGGTTATTGTCTGTCGTGTGCTTCTATGTAAAGAACGGACATGGGAACCGCTAATGTATGATTTCAGACTTCCTAGTTGTAAAAGTATTCTGACGAAATATGAAATTGACACAGGAGGATCTAAGATGAGAATCTTGCAGATATGATTACATGTGAGACTGAAAACCACTTATATTTCTACTAAGTACAGGTTTGTGTGCTATTTCTGGTTGGTTTTGATAAGCTGTGCACTGTACATGTAAGTATAGATGTATCCAGGCAAGTGATATAATATACATTTATAGACCTGGTGGTAGGGTGATATGAAGATTTGTTTACCTTAGCGGTCATATATGACTGTTGTAGGTATATACAAACTTTCATTTCTTTCTTCCAACAGCACTAAAAATTGTTTATTATACCAAATAAAGTTTCATCAAACACACACACAGAAACAATTCTAGGTCATTGACATATGCTTTAATAACCATAAATCTGCAAGTAAATATAATAAAAAATAATTACAACATCATCCTTCTATATAAAGATGATTGGTCATCTAGCTGCTATTGCTTTTCATGTAGAAAAAGTTGATAATTATCATGTCTCTCAAAAATGATTGAGAGTTTTCCCATGGGGGCATAGGCTATATAGGCTGTTGGGAAATACAATTGTATGTCAACATGGGGTACAGGGTACCATGAGACACGATAATTTGTCTCACAGTCATGTGATGTGTCTGATCAAATCATGGACAGTGTAACTGATCGACGAGGTATATTATAACTTATGTCATCCAAATCTATTTCTTTGCTGTCTTCTACAAATATCATCACAATTAAACTGTGTGGTTAAAGAACTTGTGATTGACAACTGTCAGGTATGTAAACAAATACTTAAGATATGGAATACATGTACTTAAATATTCAAGTACATCACTGAAGAACTTTTTAAACTGAATAGGCTGTAATTTTTCATTCCCAGTGGTGAATTAAAAGAGCAGTCTGGAAATGTTATATTTCCATTGAACAATTAAATGTTTTCAAATGGTAAAAATTGGGGGAAATACATTTCAAGAAAATTCACAAACTTGGGTATTAAGTCTTGTGTGGGGCGGAGGGGGAAGGGGATAAATTGTTTCTTTGAATTCCACGAACAACTTCTAAATCTACCACTGCATTATAGTGCTATAAAGCCTATGCAGTATAATAGTTCAACAAGGGACTAGCTAGCTGGCTATAATAACTTTTTCTTAAATATAAATAGATTTTCATTTTGCACTCTAAGAGCATAAATGCTACCAATTATGTGCCAACAAGAGTGACTAATATACCAGATTTTGTTTCTCAGTTATTGTGAAATAGATATAAAGTTTAATTTAAATTTGCACTCTTGACACATTGTACTCATTTCCTTAAAAAAACTTCCTTGTAATTTTCCACTTCAGTACATTTCATATAAAGACATGTCAAATCATTTCTAAATTAAGGAAAAAGGGTATTTACCACAAAAATATCATCAGGTGTTAATTAATTTCTCAGTCAAATACGTTGAAATCTTTTATTGTAAATAAGTGTCTCTATAGCTGATCTGTTGGTTAAGGACCAGGAAATCCTGCCGATGACGGGCAGCAGTGCATAGTTTTTACCTGTGGCCCAATCAAATCTGACACATTCTTGTTACTTGACTGGTCATGTGACCAAGTCGTGGCCTGACCTTCATTTGATACTGTAGGATGTAGTGTGCACTCTGTAGGTATTTAATACTAGACACTGTATCTAATGCTGATCCACTGCTCTGTAGAACAGTAGAACATTTTATCACCTTATCTACACCTAAATACAAGTGATGGTGTTTGAAAAGTTTTTCCAGGGAATTTTTAACTTAAAGGTAGGTTTCTATGAAGAGTCACATCTGTATATATATATTTTGTATATATATGTAAATGCAATTTGTATGATATAAGTTCTGTGCAGTTTTAAGAGATAATTATGACAATTTATTTATATTTTGAATTATTTATGAAATTATAACTGGAATGAGTTTTTGACCTCTTGTGTTTATATATATAATCGTTCCAGATCTGTCTTATCTTTGACAGCCGTGCTCTAGATGTGAGAATGCCTGGGGACACCCTCCCGGTACTATATGATCCAGTTATGTAAACATGGACAGTTGATAAGACTGTTTACCTGGCTATTTGTATTAATTTATAACAGGTGTAAACATAGTCAATAATACTAACGCACTACTGTATACAGTATCCAAATCTGGAGTATTTGATTTATGAATTTTCTGAAGTGATTATGTCAGCATCGTTTCGATTATTACATAACATACCAAATAAAATGCAGTGTTTACCATATTTGACTTAATAAATACTTAAATGCTTACTGTTATTTAGGGAAATCAAAATGATTGAAAAATATTATAAAAAAATTTGAAAAAATCAGTAGTTTGAAATCAGTAGTTTCAACATTTTTTTTCAGGTTTGTTTTCTTTATAAACACCATGTTGGGTACCTTCGGGGATGCCTTCGACATGCTATTTCAGTGGGGTAGCACTCTAAAGTCACAAGGATGCAAACAGATTACACCAATATACTGCCTCCAGGACACATATACGCGCATGCACGCATACCTCACACACATGGAGACACGTCCTTAAATGACCTCTGCTGTTAATAGGACATTAAACACTATAAAACCAAGAAAATATGGGAGCACTTAAAAGTGTTGGAGCATGTATGAGAGATAGGGGGACACTTATTAGGTTCAATACAGTATGTACATATTGCTAAATGATTGATTTATGTACATGTTTGAATTAATTCCTCCTTGTTATAATAAATACAAATAAGAATAAATAAAACTGACTGACTGTATTGAGGAATAATTATGGAATCCTACAGAGTGTGTTTAATGGCTAAGCTCCATCAATGTGACATACTGGAATTTGTCTACAAACTTTTTTTTCAAGTGATATACGTAAACCTGACCTAGATATAAAAATGCTACAACAGCACATCTAGACCCTGACCGCTTCTCCTCCCTATCAAAGATAACACACATAGGGGGTACAGAGTATAAACCCACGGACAGATTTAGTAAATTTATACTTGTTTAACCTGTATTTTCCGTGGAAATATTGAACATTTTCATGGGCCCTGACATAAAATCTGCCAGCTCTACACGTATAGGTGTCAGGCAAGTGAAATTGTACACATATCCCCCTTCTTTTTCTCACAGTTTCTGTCTGTATGTTTGTAAGTTAATTGGTAGCAGTGAAACTCGTGCGTTGTATCTGTAGAGGCTGTAGATAAGAACTAGTCACCTGCCGAATAAAGACCAGCTTTAAATAAATTTCTTGTTATGTCAAACACAGATAAAGAAGCTATACCCAGAGTCCAACCTTCGACTGCCTGGAAAGAAGATATTCGGAAACTTGGACCCAGATTTTATCCAGCAACGAAGAGACGGCCTGGATGATTTCATACAGAAACTTGTCACTCACCCGAAGATTTCCCAAAAGTAAGTATATTTTCTGCTGTGTCAGCTGAAAAGATAGGTGAATATAGTTTCAAATGAAATCCAATTTAAAAGGGTTTAAACAGGTCTTAATCAGTTAGCCAGAAAGAGTGGTTATTATTGATCAAGCATTATTGTTTATGTATGTTGTGTTGATTTTGCATACCAATTGACATACATTACTTCTGTCTTTAACAATCTCTCACACACTAATGTCTATCCTTTATTGTTGTACGTTATGTCACATTTTATGTCAAAATATTATCCTTTTGCAAGGAAGACATCATTTTAGATGTTCTGATTAGCTAAAGCATTCCATAAATATTGATGGCTTTCATTAAAATGAGCAGATTCAGGTACCTGATCATTAACAGCTGTTGTTCACTTCTGATTGGTTTTCCCTACCAGACAATACCTGTACACCTCACCTGGCACAAAACGAAGTCCATGCCTGGTGATAAGCCCACACACATATACTAAAGTTCAGCAAAAAGTGTCAGCTCAAATGCCATATCATTTTCCCGTAATATAATAAATAAACACACCCTACTTTGAGTAGAGATTATGTGTCTGGTCCTTAGGCTTATTGCATGATAAATACGGTATACTCAAGGTCACAGGAAACGTTTGTCAAAATCTTCCAATGACTTATCAAGCCCCCTAGTCATTAGGGTAAATTGGTGTGATTTAAGGGCTATCAGCGGTGTCAGAACATTTATTATCTAGACTGATATTCAAGGTCATGCAAGGAAGTTAAATATGTTGAATTTTTCACATATGTTCTCCTCAAACATTGAAGCATCAAGTATTCTTCACCATCACCTTTATAAATAGCAGGTGATTGATAAATGTCTCTTGGATTTCTCACCAAACTTGGTTGAGGTTTTTATAATGCCTGGGCCAAGTTTGATGATGACTCCAATTCGTACCATATTAATAAGATAAAAGGAATTTCCTTAATTCCGATTGGTTGTTGTTTTCCAGAAATGTATTCAGTTGTCTTTGCCATATTTGGTGTATGCTTTCTGTCCCTAATAGGATATTTATAATTACGTACTTCCCAAGAAACTCACAACGGGGAAAATTAAATCTGGGAATTAGCTTGTTGATTTTGAACATTTGGTAAAGTGTAATTTTGAAAAATATTAGTGTATGTATTTCTAATGTAATAGACATAAATTAAAATAAAAGCAGAGAAATGTTAATGAAGATGGATGAGTAGGCTAGCTAATAAAGCCTTAGTGACTTTAACCCTACAGGTAATTTTCCATTCAAGAGTCGCATTTGCAATCAAATATGTTCTTAATGAATAGGTATATACATTCGAGGAGCATTTTTATGTGTATTTTGATCAGTGTCGTTTTTAATATGCAGCACATCTTCTTAAAGTATCCTGAAAGATGATTTAAAAATCACATTAACACTGAAACGATAGCTGAAATAGTGTTTACAGTGATGTTAATGTGCTCAAATTGATTTTGCCTACGCCATTAAAAAACAGGTGAAATTGACATCTTCCAAACACTTTATCCGTTATAATTACAAAGACATGACGTATCACAATGCAATTTTTCAGATGTGAGCACTTTAGTTAATTCTTTCCTCAAGGTCTCGGCAAAACAGTTCAAAAACATAGCGAAATCTACAGTCACCTCAAGGCTACTATTTACTGTAATCATGTTGATTTTCATAACTTATAAATGGTGCATTGTTGGTTTATCTGACGTTATGAGTTCTCTAACACTTACTGGGAAGGCCTTGGGCCACCCTAATAGACCAACAACAAAGGTCCAGCTTGGACATGTAGAGAACTTACGTAGGTATACACGTAGGTAAACACCTACAATGGAGGGTGTGTTAGCTGATAGGTCGTTTACAGACTGGACAACATTCCACCACAGAGGCGGCTACAACGACAAAGGAAAGGTTATAGTTATATGTCCAGTGTGTTTCTTAAAACCCACCCCTGGAAAGGAAAGGTCATACATGAAGGTGAGGTCGGCTAGGGTTAAAGGTCATGGAAATGTGTATTATGATACACTTTTTTGTGAATGATTTCTTCCAATATTTACTTTATTGAGACCATGTCATAGTGATGCAACAATGTTTAAGAGAAGGGATAGATGCAGTGTTTTTGCATAAATCTATGGCACAGTTTTTTGAAGTATGTACAACAGTAAAAAAATCTTCTTTCCTTCTAATTATAATCAGATTTATGGAAAGGTATTTAAATTCTATCTAATTGGGCCAGTAGGTCGTGTCAAACATTCTGTAAATCGCTACTTACTGGTTAGATTTCTTCTGTTTTTCTCAACCATGACAGAAAAGGGGATTGTGGCCAATTAGTGCCAGTATTAATATATTTTTGGTTTCCTAACACGAAATGGTTTAATTAATTCTATTTATAATCAATATTGTTGTTTTAGTTAAATGTTTTAAGTGCTTCGTTGTATCATTCCTGTCAACATTGATGTACCAGTCTCTATTCTTCTTGAACAAACCTCCACAAGTACTTCATCAAAGTCAGCACCATGCTTTAATCAGGAATTAATCCTGTTTGGAGTGCTATGCTGACCCGCTGGTAATAAAACAGTCTCTTTTAAACCTGTTGACTCATCGTCTAACATGTGTTTGTCATAACCAAGGTATCAGGAAATTTTGTACATCCCCGGGCTACAATGTCAGACTGACTGTGCTGTCAAAGTTGGCAGTGTTATAGTGATGTAAATTATGTGTAGCACCATAAACGTGAGCACGGATACAATGAAACTAATCTAAACACCACGTTCTGGTCTAATATTTACAGTTTCAATGGAACCACAAAAACCACAATAGTAAATACATGAAAGAATATCAGGTTATATAATTAGTACACACCTTGACAGTTCCATGTTACACAGTTTATATATAGATGTATGCATGTATTGTTTTTTTCATTATAGACTAAACAAACTTTGTTTCCTTGTCAAAACTGCTGCAGAAAAAGAATGAAAATTTTATAAACATAATGAACACACTGTTGTAATAATAGTTGCAAGTTCAATGCAACCGCACAAACCACAAAAGTAAATACACAAAAGGATACCAGGTTATTTAGTAAACAGTTGACAGCTCCATGTAAGGGAGTTTCATGCATGTATAGATTCATGTTTTTTTGCCTGTTCATTCATTATAAAGCTGAGGGGGAAAAAGGTGTAAATTTTATGAATAAGAATTCAATGAAAACAATTATCATGTAATGTTTCTTAGAGGTCAGGTTTAAGGAAACTTTACAATGTGTTAATTTTCCTGCAGGTTTTACTTTGAACGTATGGATCCCTGTACCACTGCCAAAATGGTTTTCTTTTCAGAAATGAGTTATCGAAGCTTAAGATCATGCCCAATAAAACAGTTTCCAATACTTAGTACGTATTGGAAACTGTGTTATTGGGCTGATTATCACTTTGATAACTCATTTCTGAAAAGAAAACCATACTTTGCTGGACTTTTATGAGAAATAATGAAGATGAAAAAAAATAAAATATGAACAACAACAGTGTTCCGAGTGTAAAAATATTAGTGGGGCCGGACCGGATTAGTGGGGCTGGACCGGATTAGTGGGGCTGGAACGGATTAGTGGGGCTGGACCGGATTAGTGGGTCTGGACCGGATTAGTGCGGCTGGATCGGATTAGTGGGGCTGGACCGGATTAGTGGGTCTGGATCGGATTAGTGGGGCTGGACCGGATTCGTGGGGCTGGATCGGATTAGTGGGGCCGGACCGGATTAGTGGGGCTGGACCGGATTAGGGGGGCACGACCAGATTAGTGGGGCCGTACCGGATTAGTGGGGCTGGACCGGATTAGTGGGGCCGGACCGGATTAGTGGGGCTGGACCGGATTAGTGGGGCACGACCAGATTAGTGGGGCCGTACCGGATTAGTGGGGCTGGACCGGATTAGTGGGGCACGACCGGATTCCAACCCTGATATAGTGGGACTAGACTGAATTTCAACCCTGATATAATTGCTCTTATTGATTCAGCTACCTAGTGAATAGAAGTGTCTAGGCCCAACAGTGCTTCAGTTATATATAAATGGAAGTTAAGGGGAGGCTACTGTATTTGGGAAAGACCACAGTACAGTGGAACAGGGACCCTTAATACTACAACTGTCAATGACTTGCATTGTTTATTTCATGAGACGTGTATTACTGCATTCTTGATACAGTGATGAGCTGGTTGTAATGTCATCACTGTAAAATATAATTGTGACATGACTCGGATGATATGATAATATCATTGTAGATGTCACTGTCTGAGTCATTACATCCGTTAGGTAAAATAGATCACTGTGACCTTCACCTCTAGGTTACATCTTGGTCAAAAGTCAAATAAATGCAAATGTTTTTGTGGAAATTGTCTTGGCTTTAAACTGTTGAAATAAATCATCACAATCACGAGATGAGCAGTATACTTAATCAAGGTCATGGTGACCTTAACCTCTAGGTCAAAGGTGAAAAAAGTGCAAAGCAAAAATAAGGGAAGACATATATTTTCTTCACAAATGTTCAGATCATAGCTTCTAAATCGCTGAATATTTTGTGACAAGACATCATACCAGATTCATCTCAATAAGCACCCAGGGCTCTTGAAAAATTGGCCAAAAGTCTTCTTATGAAGAACAACAGAATATTAGTAGTGACATAAATTGTGTGTAAAGACAAGACAACTGTCAGACACATTCCCAGGGAGAAGTCAGACACATTCCCAGGGAGAAGTCAGACACAATTCAAGGGAGAAGTCAGACACATTCCCAGGGAAAAGTCAGACACAATCCCAGGGAGGAGTCAGACACAATCCCAGGGAGAAGTCAGACACATTCCCAGGGAGAAGTCAGGCACATTCCCAGGGAGAAGTCAGAGACATTCCCAGGGAGAAGTCAGACACATTCCCAGGGAGAAGTCAGACGCATTCCCAGGAAGAAGTCAGACACATTCCCAGGGAGAAGTCAGACACATTCCCAGGGAGGAGTCGGACACATTCCCAGGGAGAAGTCAGACACATTCCCAGGGAGGAGTCAGACACATTCCCAGGGAGGAGTCGGACACATTCCCAGGGAGGAGTCGGACACATTCCCAGGGAGAAGTCGGACACATTCCCAGGGAGAAGTCAGACACATTCCCAGGGAGGAGTCAGACACATTCCCAGGGAGAAGTCAGACCCAATCCCAGGGAGAAGTCAGACACATTCCCAGGGAGAAGTCAGACACAATCCCAGGGAGAAGTCAGACAAATTCCCAGGGAGAAGTCAGACATATTCCCAGGGAGAAGTCAGATACAATCCCATGGAGAAGTCAGACAAATTCCCAGGGAGAAGTCAGACACATTCCCAGGGAGAAGTCAGACACAATCCCAGGGAGAAGTCAGACATATTCCCAGGGAGAAGTCGGACACAATCCCAGGGAGAAGTCAGACACATTCCCAGGGAGAATTCCTTAAGTGTTCCCTAAAACACTTGAAGTTATTCATGGTGATGAGACTGAGTACTTGATATAAGGTTTACTGTGTTTTGTGAACCAGAGCAGAAAAAGGTGTAGCCGGATTTTTGGCAAAGGGGACACATAAGGAGTTGATATAAGGAATTGTTACATACCTTGTGGTTAGTTTATAATTACAGTATTATATTAAATATTTTTATAACTTCAGGTGAACTACATTAAACTTAAAGGATTTCCAACACAAAAACTATTTTTGCAGTTAATATTAACTGTAAGCATTAATACTATTGAGGAAATGTTATTTCGATTATAGAATTAATAAATTAGCTCGTATTCCCATTGATGACTTTATCAATAACACTTCATTGATTTATAGATGGGCGTCAGCTTTAAGTAAAAACAATCCTTGAATATAGAAATAGGCATTCGGTTGGGTGATTTGTATATATATTTGATTTGCACCTGTAGTTTTACAATTGAACCATTGATATATGAATGATTATTTTATGTTCATCATAACACTCTCTTGGAATGATGAATGATGAATTTATGCTAATGAGGTTGATGGGTTAAACCACAGGAAATGTGTCTGTGCGTTGAGGAACTTTTATGAATGACCTCTAGTGGGAAGGTGTGTTTATGTAAGGTTATGGACTAAAACTGTCAGTGATATAGTAGGCCGTGTGGGCAGTCAGTGACAGAGTAAGAGATGGGCTGTCCCACACTCAGCCCAACATATGACCTTAAAACATCAAAAAACCCTCATTCATAAGCCTCCATGTACTTTGGTATATATATAGTAAAAGGCAATATTGTATTGCATAAAGTCACAGAATGACCTGCTGAACTAAACTGGCCATTATTAAACAGCCATAATAGCTGTTTTTTCTTAGTTCACATGAAATGAAGTGCATTTGAGTTATACCATGGCGTGACGTCTGTCATTAATGTAACATGTGACTGCTGTTTTGGTGGTGGAGGTGGGTATGGGTGGTGTGGAGAGGGACAGTATAGTGGGGTAGGGATGGGGTGGAGAGGGACAGTATAGTGGGGTAGGGATGGGGTGGAGAGGGACAGTTTAGTGGGGTAGAGATGGGGGGGAGAGGGACAGTATAGTGGGGTAGGGATGGGGTGGAGAGGGACAGTTTAGTGGGGGAGGGATGGGGTGGAGAGGGACATTATAGTGGGGGAGGGATGGGGTGGAGAGGGACATTATAGTGGGGGAGGGATGGGGTGGAGAGGGACATTATAGTGGGGGAGGGATGGGGTGGAGAGGGACAGTATAGTGGGGTTGGGATGGGGTGGAGGGGGACAGTAAAGTGGGGTAGGGATGGGCTGGATAGGGACAGTATTTAGTGGGTTAGGGGTGGGCTGGAGAGGAACAGTATATAGTGGATTAGGGTTGGGTGACGGGAGTGGGAGGTGGGGTATGGGTGGTGTGAAGAGGGTCAGTATAGGGGGGTAGGGATGGAATGGAGAGGGACAGTATAGAGTGGTAGGGATGGGGTGGAGAGGGACAGTTTAGTGGGGGAGGGATGGGGTGGAGAGGGACAGTATAGTGGGGGAGGGATGGGGTGGAGAGGGACAGTATAGTGTGGTAGGGATGGGGTGGAGAGGGACAGTTTAGTGGGGGAGGGATGGGGTGGAGAGGGACATTATAGTGGGGGAGGGATGGGGTGGAGAGGGACATTATAGTGGGGGAGGGATGGGGTGGAGAGGGACATTATAGTGGGGGAGGGATGGGGTGGAGAGGGACATTATAGTGGGGGAGGGATGGGGTGGAGAGGGACATTATAGTGGGGGAGGGATGGGGTGGAGAGGGACATTATAGTGGGGGAGGGATGGGGTGGAGAGGGACATTATAGTGGGGGAGGGATGGGGTGGAGAGGGACAGTTTAGTGGGGTACGGATGGGGGGGAGAGGGACAGTATAGTGGGGTAGGGATAGGGTAGAGAGGGACAGTATAGTGGGGTAGAGATGGGGTGGAGAGGGACAGTATAGGGGGGTAGGGATGAGGTGGAGAGGGACAGTATAGTGGGGTAGGGATGGGCTGGAGAGGGACAGTATTTAGTGGGTTAGGGGTGGGCTGGAGAGGAACAGTATATAGTGGATTAGGGTTGGGTGATGGGAGTGGGAGGTGGGGTATGGGTGGTGTGAAGAGGGTCAGTATAGTGGGGTAGGGATGGAATGGAGAGGGACAGTATAGAGTGGTAGGGATGGGGTGGAGAGGGACAGTATAGTGGGGTAGGGATGGGGTGGAGAGGGACAGTAAAGTGGGGTAGGGATGGGGTGGAGAGGGACAGTATAGAGGGGTAGGGATGAGGTGGAGAGGGACAGTATAGTGGGGTAGGGATGAGGTGGAGAGGGACAGTATAGTGGGGTAGGGGTGGGGTGGAGAGGGACAGTATAGTGGGGTATGGGTGGTGTGGAGAGGGTCAGTATAGTGGGGGAGGGGGGGGCTAGAGAGGGACAGTATAGTGGGGGAGGGATGGGCTGGAGAGGGACAGTATTTAGTGGGTTAGGGGTGGGCTGGAGAGGAACAGGATATAGTGGGTTAGGGGTGGAGTGGAGAGGGACAGTATAGTGGGGGAAGGATGGGGTGGAGAGGGACAGTATAGTGGGGTAGGGGTGGAGAGGGACAGGTTAGTGGGGTAGGGGTGGGGTGGAGAGGGACAGTATAGTGGGGTAGGGATGGGGTGGAGAGGGACAGTATAGTGGGGTATGGGTGGTGTGGAGAGGGTCAGTATAGTGGGGTAGGGGTGGGCTAGAGAGGGACAGTATAGTGGGGTAGGGATGGGCTGGAGAGGGACAGTATTTAGTGGGTTAGGGGTGGGCTGGAGAGGAACAGTATATAGTGGGTTAGGGGTGGGTGATGGGAGTGGGAAGTGGGGTATGGGTGGTGTGGAGAGGGACAGTATATAATGGGGTATGGTGGTTGATGGAGGTGGGTGTGGGTGTTGTGGAGAGGGACAGTATATACAATGTAGTAGGGTAGGGGTGGGTGATGGGAGGTGGGGTATGGGTGGAGAGGGGGCAGTATAGTTGGGTAGGGATGGGGTGGAGAGTGAAAGTATATAATGGGGTAGGGGTGGGTGATGGGGGTGCATGGGAGGTGGGGTATGGGTGGAGAGGGTCAGTATAGTGGGGTAGGGATGGGATGGAGAGGGATAGTATATAGTTGGGTAGGGGTGGGTGATGGGGGTGCATGGGAGGTGGAGTATGGGTGGAGAGGGACAGTAAAGTGGGGAAGGGATGGGATGGAGAGGGACAGTATATGGTGGGGTAGGGGTGGGTGATGGGGGTGCATGGGAGGTGGGGTATGGGTGGTGTTGAGAAGGACAGTATAGTAGGGTAGCGATGGGGTGGAGAGGGACAGTATATAGTGGGGTAGGGTTGAGAGGTGGGGTAGAGGTGGCCTGGAGAGGGAGCAGTATATAGTGGGGTAGGGTTGAGAGGGGGGGTTGAGGTGGGCTGGAGAGGGAGCAGTATATAGGGGGGTAGGGTTGAGAGGTGGGGTAGAGGTGGGCTGGAGAGGGAGCAGTATATAGTGGGGTAGGGTTGAGAGGTAGAGTAGAGGTGGGCTGGAGAGGGACAGTATATAGTGGGGTAGGGTTGAGAGGAGGGGTAGAGGTTGGCTGGAGAGGGACAGTATAGTGAGGTAGGGTTGAGAGGTGGGGTAGAGGTGGGATGGAGAGGGACAGTATATAGTGGGGTAGGGATGAGAGGTGGGGTAGAGGTGGGCTGGAGAGGGACAGTATATAGTGGGGTAGGTTTGAAAGGTGGGGTAGAGGTGGGCTGGAGAGGGACAGTATATGTTGGGGCAAGGTTGAGAGGTGGGGCAGAGGTGGGCTGGAGAGAGACAGTATATAGTGGGGTAGGGTTGGGAGGGGGGGTAGAGGTTGGCTGGAGAGGGACAGGATATAGTGGGTTAGGGTTGAGAGGTGGGGTAGAGGTTGGCTGGAGAGGGACAGTATAGTGAGGTAGGGTTGAGAGGTGGGGTAGAGGTGGGCTGGACAGGGACAGTATATGTTGGGGTAAGGTTGAGAGGTGGGGTAGAGGTGGGCTGGAGAGGGACAGTATCTAGTGGGGTAGGGTTGAGAGGTGGGGTTGAGGTGGGCTGGAGAGGGACAGTATATAGTGGGTTAGGGTTGAGAGGTGGGGTAGAGGTGGGCTGGAGAGGGACAGTATAGTGGGGTAGGGATGGGTGGAGAGGTACAGTATAGTGGGGTAGAGGTGGGGTAGAGGTGGGCTGGAGAGGGACAGTATATAGTGGGGTAGGGTTGAGAGGGGGGGTAGAGGTGGGCTGGAGAGGGACAGTATAGTGGGGTAGGGATGGGTGGAGAGGGACAGTATATAGTGGGGTAGGGTTGAGAGGTGGGGTAGAGGTGGGCTGGAGAGGGAGCAGTATATATTATGATCCATTGACCCATGTCTGTCCCATTGAATCAGGTCATCCCTCTGGTGATTTCTTAAAAGATCTTCTTCATACTTGATACAAAAATCAAATAAACTATACCTGATAGCTGTTCCAAGGTCAAAGTTACTATTTATGGGAACTCATTCTGTTCAGTGTCCCAACTGACTATTGTAAGAGTTCTCTGAAGTATAACATGTTGGATTCTAAAGAAAAGAAATTTTCATGCTAAAAATGTTGTATTATTCATCAATATCCAAGTAACTCAGGCTTCCAAATGAAGACTAAGAATAAACAAATATAGATATTCAGATCAAGATGAATTTTCAGTACCGTACATAGAAACAATCTAGAAATCCCTCAGCCTTGCTCTTTCCACGTTCCAAAACCTCACTTAAATCCTAATCATAAGTGCTGCTCCAAAGATAGGAACCCCCATTTTAGCGGTGGACCAGAAAAGACTTCAAAAAATGATTGATCTTTTATAAAGATATAAAGTTCCTGTTCAAATTATTCAAATGATGTGTGAAAGGAACATCCTTCAAGTGCGCAGTAAAGAGTGTGGGAGAGACGAATGAACTTCAGTTTCATTTTCGTTTCCTTGATGGACATCACAACCAGAAATTCACATTCATCAAAATTTCCTGTAGAGTAATCTATTAGCAGGTAAAAGTGTCCACCTATGGTACACTGCCAACATTAATCGGAGCAGTTGGGTCTGTCAGTGACATTTTCTACAATAAACTAACAGTTACTGACCACTGAAGACCCTATGTGACCTACATCACCATGGCCTTTGGACATTTTGGCCGGTCACTACCACTCCCTAAAATACACAGGTATCGGACAAAGCTCAACAAAGAAGGCTGTGATAAGTCTAAACAAAAATAGAATGGTTTTGATTTTGATCAAGTTTTGAATGCTCACAGGACAAGTTAAATAGGTAATATATATTTAAATTTTCTAGTCCTTCGTCAGCGGAACTATATATAGTTCTAGATTCCCTCAAGGTAACATCCCAAGCATATAGAAAAGCTATTTCTGTAACATAATAAGTTTTTAATAGTCTAATGATATTTGTGATAACAGAATTTCCTCAGGGACTTTGTTAGGGTAGGTGATTGTCACTAGCCCTTTAGTCATTACTAAAATCTGCGTATAGTCCGAAGTCTGAAGGCTAGTATGGAAGTGTTGAACCTTGTTATGGTATATACTTTAAACAGAAATTGAAATATTTATAGTGATTCACAAGTTTTCCTTACAATTTAGCAAATATCAAAAGCATTCCAAATCAGTCAACAGACACACTTTAGAGTACCAATTATGAAAACCAATTCATCTGCCACTAGATTTGGTTTTCAGGGGATAGGGATGTGCTGTTCTGTCTTGTCTGTTTGTTTGTACATCCTTCTGACACACCTTAATCTGCCAAGCGATTATACTGCTTCAAACAAAACGGTAATTCTCTGGCCAAAGTTCAAATATCTATGAAATATTTAATTTGCTGCATGACTGACTATTTATGGATTTCCATCAAACTAGCTATATGTGCTTGCATAAAGACTATATTGATGCAAAGTTTAAAGATCAACAAAGTGTTTGCTCATCTTATCATGTTATTTGTTGTTTCCTTAATTGTGATTATGATTGCCCCTTCCTGGACAATACCTGTATTATGCGTAGATTTTCACCAAATGGTGTGTGCGTTTCAATGATGCCAATGCCCAAGCATGTTGCCTGGAGCCTATACTCTTTTTTTCTGGGGCTACTGGATATTGAAGTTATAGTAACGGATGGAAATATGTTGCATACAAAAAATTATAGGTCAATCACAATGTCACTTGATTCTATTAATGGAAATGGTTTGTCTAATAACAATCTATGCATGACAGCCATGAGAAAGAAACCTTTAAAGTATATTTGTGTATTATACTTTCTTTACAAGTTGTTGATTCTGAGATAATATACCGTTTTGTTAAAAAAAGTAGTCATTACTGGTGGCCATGAGGCTATGGATTGCCTCTTAATACTGATTACATTGCCTAATTGTTTTTCGTGATTGATAGTCAAGAGAACGTGAGGTATTGATATGTTTTTGAGGTTTGATGAAGCTCAAACAGAAACCTCAAAATACATTGACACAAATCCTGATAAGATCATTAGCCAATCTTAATGCTTTACAGGAAATTGATTTTGGTTAAGTTAAGTGCTGGTATTTTGTCAAGTGTAAAAATTTAATTGCATTTATTTGCAAGGGCGTGAAACAGGACTTTTGATTGGTAGAGTAATTTTACTTGCAGTGGTGTGTAACAGTACTTTTGATTGGTAAAGTAATTTTACTTGCAGTGGAGTGTAACAGTACTTTTGATTGGTTGAGTAATATTGCATGTGATGAAGGTGTGATCTTACATGTTAACAGTGACCTGGTCCAGTTTTCTTGGCAGCTGTTTGGAAGTTTTATTCTGTAATCTACAACGTTCTGGGAGAGCTGTACTAAATGGCCCTATACGTAAACTCCCATCGACCAGGCCACACAGTCAGTCACTGACAGCTGTAGAAAGTGTCAAATTAATTATAATTCTCTGACATCATTTTGAATTGGTTCCAAAGAATGTAGGAGGTAAACTTTTGACCATCACACAGCTTACAGATTACACTTATCAGTATAAAACACACAGCTCAATAATTTCATTGGTCAGTGACACAATTTTGTGTATATTTATAGCTCTGGCTCTTAATAAGCTATTAATTATCAAACCCATGCACTGGCTTTTAGGAACATGGACAAATCAAGGCCAGGCCATTTACTGTTTCTTGCCAAATTTTTCGTGAAAAAAACAGTTGTTTACATTGTGTCATTATAGAACAGGACCATTTAAGCACAGTTTATTAACAAATATGTGAGGGAGTAGATTCAAATTAGCAAATATTGATTTCAATTAAATCAGATACATCCAAAAATAAATTTGTGATAAAATATGACCACATTCTGGATATAGCGATGCACTTATTTTATTTTACTTCTAAAACATAAATTTAGAGCAGTCATTACCTGAAAGTATGCTATAGATAACAACAATGCAAATTAAGGGGCATGAAGGGAAGCTATAACCATTACATAGTTATTTTTGTCATGGCTTCTGGGATAAATGATGCACATTTAATTTGGAATGCATCTACATGGTCTTTAAGTCAGGAAAGCCTGGTGCAAGGGAGTAGAACCAGGTAGTGAGAATATGGTGCAAGGGAGTAGAACCAGGTAGTGAGAACATGGTGCAAGGGAGTAGAACCAGGTAGTGAACACATGGTGCAAGGGAGTAGAACCAGGTAGTGAGCACATGTTGCAAGGGAGTAGAACCAGGTAGTGAGAATATGGTGCAAGGGAGTAGAACCAGGTAATGAGCACATGGTGCAAGGGAGTAGAACAAGGTAGTGAGCACATGGTGCAAAGGGGGTAGAACCAGGTAGTGAGCACATGGAGCAAAGGGAGTAGAACCAGGTAGTGAGAACATGGTGCAAGGGAGTAGAACTAGGTAGTGAGCACATGGTGAAAGGGAGTAGAACCAGGTAGTGAGCTCATGGTGCAAAGGGAGTAGAACCAGGAAGTGAGTACATGGTGCAAGGGAGTAGAACTAGGTAGTGAGCACATGGTGTAAATGGAGTAGAACCAAGTAGTGAGCACTTGGAGCAAGGGAGTAGAACCAGGTAGTGAACACATGGTGCAAGGGAGAAGAACCAGGTAGTGAGCACATGGAGCAAGGGAGTAGAACCAGGTAGTGACCACATGGTGCAAGGGAGTAGAACCAAGTAGTAAGCACATGGTGCAAGGGAGTAGAACTAGGTAGTGAGCACATGGTGCAAGGGTGTAGAACCAAGTAGTGAGCACATGGGGCAAGGGAGTAGAACCAGGTAGTGAACACATGGTGCAAGGGAGTAGAACCAGTTAATGCACACATGGTGCAAGGGAGTAGAACCAAGTATTGAGCACATGGTGCAAGGGAGTGGAACCAGGTAGTGAGCACATGGTGCAAAGGGAGGAGAACCAGGGAGTGATCACATGGTGCAAGGGAGTAGAACCAAGTATTGAGCACATGGTGCAAGGGAGTGGAACCAGGTAGTGAGCACATGGTGCTAGGGAGTAGAACCAAGTAGTGAGCACATGGTTCAAGGGAGTAGAACCAGGTAGGGAGCACATGGTGCCAGGGAGTAGAACCAGGTAGTGAGCAAATGGTTCAAGGGAGTAGAACCAGGGAGTGAACACATGGGTCAAAGGGAGTAGAACCAGGTAGTGAGCACATGGTGCAAGGGAGTAGAACTAGGTAGTGAGCACATGGTGCAAATGGAGTAGAACCAAGTAGTGAGCACATGGTGCAAGGGAGTAGAACCAGGTAGTGAGCACAGAAAGTCCTCAACATCCTACTCCTTTAGACTGAGATATACGTGTACCTGTGGATCACTCACTTCCAAACTATCGGTCATTAACTGTTCCATCAGTGTTGTGGTTGACCAATATGACACGTATGTGACACATTGATATTACTGGTGTCACGTTTATCTGATTCACAATATTTATGTTGTTGATTTTTGGGATGGAGCTACACATGTAACTTGATCTACTGAAAGAACAAGTGTCTTATATGTTTGGCGTGGCTATTTCTCTGACCACACTGTGAATGATTGGACATGTCTAAACCTGGGGGAGTCATCTCTCTTGTCTGTCTGGTGGAGCTCAGACAAACAAAATCACAAAATTGTTAAAGTGTAGTCATACAAAACTGAGAAGGAATAGAAATAATAATTAATTACTCGCAAACCAAAATATAGCTGACATGTAAATGTAATTTTGTTACACCTTAATTAATCCTCTTCCAAAAGACATTTGAGATGTCCATGTGGGTATTTTGTTGAAGTCAATTCCTCACAGACTCTTTTTTCAGACAGACCTATGTTTTGTATGTAACACTTTCTATTTATATGTTATGTTTTCCATTTATAGCATTTTGCTCCCGAACAACAAGGAGTCTTGTCAGATCATTATTTCTCGGACACCTCTTGTTCCTGTTTTTGCTTGTGAAAAGATGTGACGTCTGACTGGATCTACATAAAGATAGATCATACACGCCTTTATTCTGCTAAAGCAACCATTTCACAACAGGGCTGTTATTTTACGCAGCCTAACCAATATACCACAATGGGATCACATGTTTCAATTTTGTCACACACACATTTCATGCCCCATTGATGATGGAGTGGTACATTAGGTTCACCATTACAAATTAAAGGATTTTTTTTACGGCAGTTAAGTGTGGGAGAGAAATAATTAATCACTCCTTTGTGATGAAGAGTTAAAGCTCTAACCTCAGGATACCTGAGGTGGAGCATGCTGCAAAGCTTCGTGCTTAACCTCAAATATCTTACCCTCAGGTTTTGATATTTCTGTCGGCATCACGCCAGAATGATACCGCCCATCCATACAGACTACATATTTCAACTACAACTGCATGCTCTTCTGACAGTGAAACCTTACGATAAAGACCATCCAAAAGAGAGAGCAAAAACAGTCTTAATTGTATTTATAGTCACAGGTGGTCTTTGTAGACAGGTGGTGTTAAATACAGGTGGCCTTTATCTACAGGAGCTGTTATAGACAGGTGATCCTTCTTAACACATTGTCTATCTTGACAGGAGATACTGTAATCACTATAGAAAACTTTTATATTGTAGTTATAAGTCGGTGATTTTTAAGACAGGTTTTAATGTGTTTTTGGATGTTTTGTTTCTGTTTGATAGAAGTGTTGATTATTATAAACAGTATCAACTGTTATTTTTTAAAGTTTTTATTTCTGTTTAGCGATTATTTCTTTCTGGTTGTATAACCTGTTATTCTTTCTTTATCTGAACAACAGTTGAAGGTTACACTACTATAGATTGTTGATCATGTTCTGAAGATGTCCCTGAAGGGACTAGAATGACTTCAAGGTGATCTCCCAACAATGGGAGTTTATCAGAAAAAAAACACCAACAGTAATTGTACATTTAACAACATAACTTTTGATTTACCTGAGAGACAGGTACGTAACCATAGGTGTATGAAGAAATCTCAGGTGTTTGACTATATATGTTATCTGCATATGTAAGGCTAGTTATGGAAATGTATGACTGTATAATATAGGGCAGTGGATTATATAGCACGGCCTCACTTGGTGTATTGGCTGATTGGGATACACAGCACACAGTCTGGAACAACAGTCAACGGCACATACTGAAAATTCAGCAGTGTTCAGGATCATTTATCATGCGCTGTGGTTTTCTTAATTTACTGCAAAATCAGCTGTTTGTGGAGTATTAATATCTAAAAACTCGAAGCCACCTGCTGTTTGGATATTAGCTATATACTCAACACTGTTTGATCATATTAAAAATCAGAAGCTAAAATATCTATATCTATAAGGATATTTGTGAATGGTGAAAATTGGAAATTAAGGTGCTCCAGACAGAAAATTTGATTTTCCAGAAGTTAACAAGTTCATTAATTATGAGTGTTTTGGAAGTTTTTAATTACCAAGGTTCTTCATCCTAAAGGTAAGGGAAACTGGTGTTTATGTATAAGTCTGGAGTCAGTCTATGTTTTCTACCTATAGAAGTGATAATGTAATTAGTAGTTATTCCAGCCATATGGCGGATAGCTGTTATACATTGACGTCAGATATCCTGGCTAGGGTCAACAGGCATCTGTTTTCAATATACGCCATCCTTTCTATTCATTATAGGTATAAATGCCACCTTGACTGACCCCCTTCAAATATAGCAGATATCCGATACGGCATGATCGACATGTAACTGATAGGTTATGGATATTCATGTTATAAAATAATATTATCCATAGATATCATTGGCTCAGTGTTAGGTATGTATATATGTGTATATGTTTATATCATTGGCTCAGTATTAGGTATGTATATATGTGTATATGTTTGTATCATTGGCTCAGTGTTAGGTATGTATATATGTGTATATGTTTGTATCATTGGCTCAGTGTTAGGTATGTATATATGTGTATATGTTTGTATCATTGGCTCAGTGTTAGGTATGTATATATGTGTATATGTTTGTATCATTGGCTCAGTGTTAGGTATGTATATATGTGTATATGTTTGTATCATTGGCTCAGTGTTAGGTATGTATATATGTGTATATGTTTGTATCATTGGCTCAGTGTTAGGTATGTATATATGTGTATATGTTTGTATCATTGGCTCAGTGTTAGGTATGTATATATGTGTATATGTTTGTATCATTGGCTCAGTGTTAGGTATGTATATATGTGTATATGTTTGTATCATTGGCTCAGTGTTAGGTATGTATATATGTGTATATGTTTGTATCATTGGCTCAGTGTTAGGTATGTATATATGTGTATATGTTTGTATCATTGGCTCAGTGTTAGGTATGTATATATGTGTATATGTTTGTATCATTGGCTCAGTGTTAGGTATGTATATATGTGTATATGTTTGTATCATTGGCTCAGTGTTAGGTATGTATATATGTGTATATGTTTGTATCATTGGCTCAGTGTTAGGTATGTATATATGTGTATATGTTTGTATCATTGGCTCAGTGTTAGGTATGTATATATGTGTATATGTTTGTATCATTGGCTCAGTGTTAGGTATGTATATATGTGTATATGTTTGTATCATTGGCTCAGTGTTAGGTATGTATATATGTGTATATGTTTGTATCATTGGCTCAGTGTTAGGTATGTATATATGTGTATATGTTTGTATCATTGGCTCAGTGTTAGGTATGTATATATGTGTATATGTTTGTATCATTGGCTCAGTGTTAGGTATGTATATATGTGTATATGTTTGTATCATTGGCTCAGTGTTAGGTATGTATATATGTGTATATGTTTGTATCATTGGCTCAGTGTTAGGTATGTATATATGTGTATATGTTTGTATCATTGGCTCAGTGTTAGGTATGTATATATGTGTATATGTTTGTATCATTGGCTCAGTGTTAGGTATGTATATATGTGTATATGTTTGTATCATTGGCTCAGTGTTAGGTATGTATATATGTGTATATGTTTGTATCATTGGCTCAGTGTTAGGTATGTATATATGTGTATATGTTTGTATCATTGGCTCAGTGTTAGGTATGTATATATGTGTATATGTTTGTATCATTGGCTCAGTGTTAGGTATGTATATATGTGTATATGTTTGTATCATTGGCTCAGTGTTAGGTATGTATATATGTGTATATGTTTGTATCATTGGCTCAGTGTTAGGTATGTATATATGTGTATATGTTTGTATCATTGGCTCAGTGTTAGGTATGTATATATGTGTATATGTTTGTATCATTGGCTCAGTGTTAGGTATGTATATATGTGTATATGTTTGTATCATTGGCTCAGTGTTAGGTATGTATATATGTGTATATGTTTGTATCATTGGCTCAGTGTTAGGTATGTATATATGTGTATATGTTTGTATCATTGGCTCAGTGTTAGGTATGTATATATGTGTATATGTTTGTATCATTGGCTCAGTGTTAGGTATGTATATATGTGTATATGTTTGTATCATTGGCTCAGTGTTAGGTATGTATATATGTGTATATGTTTGTATCATTGGCTCAGTGTTAGGTATGTATATATGTGTATATGTTTGTATCATTGGCTCAGTGTTAGGTATGTATATATGTGTACCGGTATATGTTTGTATCATTGTCAAAGCATAAAAAACTACTCAATGATCAGACGATGATGATATTTTACCTGCAGATTTTTTTTACCCATATGAAAATATGATTTAATTTAATATGTAGTTTGTATTACTTCATTTTTTTGGTAGGTGATTTTATTTCAATAAAATCCGAAGTAGTCCTCATACACCAACGACATGTCTTAAAACAATTTGGATGTTGTTCTTTGAACATATAGTATTTTTTCTGACATTGGATTATATTTCTTAAGGGATTGAAGCTGATGGTATTTTAATAAACTATGCAATCCCTATTAAAATATCTAAATTGAAGATTGATGGATTAAGTTGTTTGTCTATCAGTTCCACTGTTTGACTAGTTTCGTTGTTGGCCATTTACCATTCCCCCACATCAGAGATGTTACATTTTCAATTGAACACCAATCTTTGGTTGGACAGAAGACATCTATACATACCTCACAACTAGGTCAAGCCACCTTATTAATCTGGCAAAAATGCATTTTGTAATCACATTACAACTAATGTGATAGAATAAATATAATCACCATAATTGTGTTTGTATATTATAGTGAGAATATATAACTTGGGAATTTGGGGGACAATAATAACTAACTCAGACCTACCGACATTTATCCATTATTATTTCCCAAACATTGTTTTAGCTAGCTCACATGTATTCCACTGGAATACATACGTCCTAAATTGATTATGTCTTAATTACCTTCCATGAGATCTTCTATCAAGAAAAAAATATACTGATATATATATACACATGGCTGGTACAAAATGATATCATACTTGGCTGCTAAAGGAATTGTGTGGTGTGCCCAAGGCTGTTTGTTGAGCCCTGTTTTGCTTCCTTGCAACAAAAAGGAAGACAGTTTCCACAGGCAATGAGGCCACTTAGGGGGTTACATACCTTAAAGTGTAATCTCACTGAAATACCATAACCTGTACACTCTTAGCATGACACTCCACTTATTCACATTATACTAACAGTGAGCTATAATAAGAGAAAGAAAATGAAAAGTAGAAGGGAAAGAAATATATAGAGTTACCAAGTATTGCAAGGGGCAGTAGAGTATACTACTTCTGGTTCCTATTATCTCAAAAGCAGAAGATGAAAAGTGTGCTAATAAAAAAGAAGTCTTTCTTCTGCACTGGCTGGTAATTAATAAATTTGTACCTTCATTTTAACTTATAAAGTAAGTGACAACTTGGAAACATTCTTCAATATTGTGTGTCATAGTGACGATTAATTGGCACCATTACTCTTGTCTTGTCTGGGAGTTGCATATTGATTTACTGTTGTATCAGCTATTGTCATTGTTATATAAAGAACAATGCAATCATGTCTGATTGTCATCACTGTTTCTTTATAAAGAACAATATGTTAGTTATCACAGCCATCTAACCAAAGTCCACTGTCTTTACTGAAATATCTTTTTCCATTCGATTTAAGTCATATTTAACCAGACTTGGTGCATTTAATTATCCAATGGACATGTCCAACCAAAAAGTCTTATTCATCAGGATTGTTCAAATAGTCTGGCTGCTCTGCTCGAGTGTTAAGTTAATTGTAAAAAAAAAATTGATAATTATCTGAGATGTCCACCATAGTCTCAAAATACACAAAAACATTTTCATATTTTTGTATAGTTCAGATAAATAGGAACTTCTGAATAATTAATACAGGCCCTGTGAACCTCTTGGTGAAAAAATCCTTTATAACTGAGATTGATACGCATTAACAATTCATACACATTACAAATTCCTGATCATTATCGCTCATACATCATGCACTTGATTTGGTTTTTATTTAAAATGGGTCTGGAGGGGAAATAATGTTTGATTGTTAGATTTAATTAGATAACGTTTGGTTGATTGCTTTAATAATTTGCATATACTTGTGTCATGTAATATCAGAAATATAAGTTGACACGTGTAGTTTGGGTTCATTTTGCTGTTTTCATAACAGTTGACAGGTGCACTATGCTAACATATTTATCTGCAATAAGCCCATTGGGCTAACACATAAATCACTTGACATGAAGTAGGGATAGGCTCTTACAGGGAAATGTTCTGGAATATGTTCTGAACTGTTATGTTTTTCTTTTAATTAAATGAATTCATTAAAAGTTTTGACACAATGAAACCTGTCTTATCAGATGCCCTTCAGGATTCAACCAATTGGTTGACTTAGACAATGACAAAATACATAAGTTTTCTTATTTGGTGCCAATTTGTCAGGATAGGGTGTCGTAATACTCAAGGCACAAAGTAGACAGGTATCACTGTATGAGAATTCCAGCATGTTTGGAGTGGCCTGAAGAATGAACTGGCTTTTGTGTTTGTTTCAGCCCAGAGGTGAGAGCATTCCTAACACTAGACAATCCTCGCAATGCTCAAGAACCTGTAGATACTGACACCTTTGAGGACTCGGACACGATGGTGAGTACAGCATTTTATCTAGATGGATTTTTGAAGTTTGTACTTTAATTATGGCCTAACGGGTTCCCAATATCTTGTTTCCAATTTAGTTTCAACAAAGGCCACCATTTCAGATGTGAACATATTAAACCAAATGCCCTAGCCCAGTCAGCTATAAAGTCTAGCTAACTCGGCCCTGAGGTCTAGAACAGTTGACAGAATTTGATCCCTGTTGGGATGGTACATGCAGGTATGATTTGGAGCTACAAGACGTTTTAACGGATCTGTATAAAAGTATTGATTGTCCACACTAATTCAGTGTTATATATTTGTACGTGAAATCAAATAAAGTTAGAGGAGCGTGAAAGTTTGGGATTTTGCCACTGTTAAAAGTGTTAAAAGTTAAAATATAAGTTTGAAATTGCAGCCTTCAAATATTTTGGAACGAAATTCAGTCTCTGCAGGAAGAAAATATAAATAGGAGTATATTTATAAATATCTTAAACAAAATTCATCTGAAAATCAAAGCCTTGTTAGTTTCATTTCGAAATTTCTTGTTTTTGTAAGATTATTAGAATTTTTCTTATTTGAAGAGGAATTAAGTTTCTCTTTCAGAACTTTCTTAGATCAATTACTTTATCCTTTAAGTTTTTCATGATAGCAGTTCCAACAGAGACATTATAACCACAATTCTTTTCATGTGTTGGATTTTTTTGTAACTTGGCAGACTAAACCAGCACGGTCTCCTAACTAATTACAAATCAAGACAGCTGTTATCAGTTATATTATGAGTCATGCTATGTATAAGTACTATTTGCATTCATGTACCTGCTATTAATTAGCATTTAAATGAGTTCATTTAAAATATTTCTGCCAAATTAATGATACATGCTTTACATCATAGGTTAATGGGGAAATTACACATATCTACATAGTCTGCTTGCTTTAAGTAACAATTTTCATGACCCCAACTATCTCGACTTTGGCAAACCATTCAGAAGGTATAGAAGCATTTGATTTTCATTTAACAGCACAGTATAATCAAATGTATAAAAAGAAAAAGATATGTGGGGTTAATTAAAATCCAATTTATTGCATTTCTGAATGTATTGTTAACCTTTCATATAGTAATATGGTACTTTAAAAATAAACTTTACTAAGAACCATAAAACATTCAACAACAGATGAGCAATGCACCTTAGGCCTCTTAAACCTGCACTGATGTATTTGACATAATATGCACCCTCTATCCCTGTATCGGGTCTAAAGGTCCTTTCCCTTCACCATTATTTATGAAAAATGTGTCGATTATGGCTTTTGTTTGCTACCATTCAAATTTTCCCAAATTACGAAGTGCCCAGGGCATTTATTAGATCAATATGATAATTATGATATCAAATTATCAATGCCATTAGTTTTATCTGTAATTGAAGGGTCTTTCCCTACCTGCCTCTATACATTTGTAATTTATTACCATTGTTAAAATATTTTGAAAAATTTGTCACTATCCTATCTACCTTAATAATTTGAGATACGAAAGTGGAAACAAATTATTTTGTTTAGCATCACATCAACACCAAAATATGTTGATACATCATATTAGACTCAATCTTTGCTATTGTACTTTTAATAAGAAGTAATGACCGTTTCATTTTTAGGATCGTAAGGACACCAACCCAGTGAACCTTGGTCCAAGTGAGCGTACCTGGTAAGTGACTTGTTAATCACTTCGTCGTTAATTGTACCGTTATAGGTAAACACACCATTTAATGATTCGTCCTGTATTATTGTGGTAGGTCAATAAACAAGGCAATCACCTTTCTTTGTAGATTTTCATGTACATGTATGGTTTATATAAGTTATAAAATCTTATATAAATATAAGTCCTGTGAAAATACCTTTGATAGTCTATGCAAATATAAGCTTATATTGATCTAAAACACTGTTTATAATAATACAAGCAAGGATTTGGATTATGACAGATTATAGCAATTTATGAACTGTTACACATAACGTACAATATGGGTCATGGCAATTTATGTAATGTCCAATATGGGTCAGTCTTAGGTGGCAAAGTTTGGTTTTCAGGTCATAAGAATATTCATCTGGCAATAAGCCCATACTTGGTGATAAGCCCATCCACATTAATTGCTGTTAAGTAGAAATGGCAACAATTGCTATTTCATGGTCCTGTAATAAGCCCACCCCTACTAAGTGTCGGTCCTGTAATACGCCCACCCCGACTAAGTGTCGGTCCTGTAATAAGCCCACCCCTACTAAGTGTCGGACGTTACGTGTTGCTTCTCCTATTGCAGGATAAATGTGGTAACTGTAAAAATGACTGGTACGACTGGGGTATATACGTACACCATAGGACACACTGAATTTAGAGAGGCCCATTTATGAACTTGACTCTATAAATCTACTTTGCGGACTGAAACAATATTAACATTCAGATAATTATACACAGGGCCGTTGAGGATTGCGATTATTCCTCTTTTTGTTTGTCCACAGATAAGATCTTTTATAGAAAACTGGTCTAATAGTAATCAACTGATTTGGAACTAACTAGACATTAAACTTTATCATCTACACCCAGATGTATTTGTGCCTGTGGTTTGAGAATATTGATGATAGGAATTTAAGTCGAGCTACAGCCCACATACCTGACATTTTAACCTTGATGATAGGAATTTAAGTTGAGCTACAGCCCTCATACCTGACATTTTAACCTTGATGGTAGGAATTTAAGTCGAGCTACAGCCCTCATACCTGACATTTTAACCAGAATCTTGTCTGTAGCACCCAAGTTTTGATTAATTCCCATGAGATTTTAAACTTTAAGATTATCATGCATGCATTTAGGATATTTATGACAATATACTTACTACTGCAGTTGATGCTACTGTAAACATTGAAATAAATGTTCTGTTCTGCTTAAATCTTCAGTTAAAATTTTAGGCAAATTGGTGTATAGTTCATGCCAAATTTGTGCTTTAAACTTTAATATCGTAACTGTCATATATCTGTATCCGATTTGTAAGATAATTTATGTCTGTTTCAGTGTCAAGCCGAGTGATTTTGAGTTTCTGAAAGTTATTGGAAAAGGCAGTTTTGGCAAGGTGAGGCGACTTCTCAATTAAGGCACTTGTGATTAAATTAGCATGAAATTAATGGTTCTAACAGTATTTATATCCTACTCACTGTAAAGGTCAGTGTGTAATTTATAGCGTCACTAATGCTATATGACGTCAAAAAACCCTTATCATGGTTATAAAGCTAAAGCAGTTAATTGAAGTACTGGAAATATCACCCAACAAATTTCTTTTTTTCTAAGCACTATCTGATTGTACCAAGCATTCCTTAACATTCTTTAACCATACAATTTTACAGTGTTTTGAGGATTTTTTTGTTTTTCATAAATATTTGAAACGATTGGATGATACAACGATTTCTTGTTTTGAGATGACCGCTTACAGTAGAATGATGTTGTGTCTCTGTCCCTGTTATAAATATTCATTTCAATGGCCCAAACTAACTGACAATGAGCCATTGGTTGTATGTATACTATATTGTCTCTATATTTAGCTGTTGTCCTGGAATTTAAGTTATGCTATTTTCAACAATTACACAGCTTGATAGGCTGTTTTGCTGTCTGAACATTTTAGTAGTTCAGAGTTTTTTTCCCAATTTCCCAATTAGAATAGAACTTAGTGTTGCAAAAGGTTAATTGCTAATCTAAGATTTAACCAATTACATGGTCCTTGCAGGTTCTCCTGGCCCGTCATAAGCTTGAAGGGAACATCTACGCCATTAAGGTGCTCCAGAAGCAGGCCATCATGAAGAGGAATGAGGCAAAGCATATCATGGCTGAACGCAATGTACTGTTGAAAAATATCAAACACCCGTTCCTGGTCGGTCTCCACTACTCCTTCCAAACGGCAGACAAGCTGTACTTTGTCCTAGACTACGTGAATGGTGGTGAGGTAGGTATTGTTAACTTGTCATTAAAAATTGACAAAGGAACCAGAGTACACAATTTGGTTTAAGACATTTCCTGAAAGATATTTGAGAAATCATTTGCATAAGAAACATTTTCTGTTTTCAAGGTGATCAAGCTTAAGGCCAAAGAGGAGGAAATAAGTGTTGATGAACAGAGGAGAAAAGGGATACAATGTCATATGATAAAAGGAGCAGAAAATGTGAGGGAGAAATATGATAATGATATGGAGGAATAGGGAAAGAATAATGTGTGAGGTGAGAAAGGCCAGGTTATTGAATAAGAAAGAATAGGGTAATATGTGGGAGAAGACGGAAAAAAGGAACAGGATATTCAAGGAGGAATGAGAGGGACAAAATGGATTTAGGGGGGGGG
>NW_018407519.1:840237-852361 GCF_002113885.1 Mizuhopecten yessoensis
GGGGGGGAGGGCAGGATACACTGTATTAGAGGGAGGAAAGGGCCATTATCTTAGGACAAAAAAGGGAGGCGATATTAGAAGTTGAACAGGAGAAGATTTTTGGGGAGAAAAAGGGGGAAAGGCTGTTGAGGTGGAAATATTTTTTCACTATTTTTAATATTTTTCAGACTGGAAAAGAAAAAGAAATTATTTGAAATGGTCACACTAAATAGGTTGTCTTTATTCTAGAACTATTTCTGAATATGTGCACAATTTATGAAGGATTTGCACAATTCATGAATGTACATTGTTGCAATATTCCTTTACAACATGTGCCCTCCAACTAAATCCAAACGGGGACATTAATCAGTCTGGTGTCTAGTAGATTCTCGTCTGTATGTGTTAATGGACATCAGATTTTAATTACACTAATGCATTTTAGTTACAAATTGTGTTAATTAAACATAGTTTTACCTCACCGGGAGAGTTTATGTCATGGCATGGTGTCTGTCTGTCCATTGTCAACTTCTTTTCTTTAAATGACTTCTTATAAAGAAGTTTGAGGCCTAGGGTAATAATATTTTGTTGGTAGCTTGCTGGTGTATTAAGGGGCTAATAATCAAACTGTTCAAACAAATGTCCTTGACACATGCATTCACTCAAATGTGTTAAAATCTTCGAATGGTTTATTACAATGAATCACAAGGGTTAAAATAATGATACATGGCCTATAGTTTGAAGGTTAAAGGATGTCTAAATAAATGACATTAGCCCAAAGTCAAGGTCACACATTCAGATGTGTTGCAAACGTCAAACAACTTCTAAAGAATCACAGTGCTGGAAGTCATGAGAGTTGATCTGTCCAAATACATTATCCTGAATCACATTTAAGTTCACAGGGGTCAGATGAGTTAAATTTGATACAAATATTCCTATCACTGCCCTGACCAAGTAATATTATAGTAATTGTTCAGGACAGTAACAAATCTGAGGTGGCCATGATGGTCACAAATTTATGGAAACATTTTCTTGTCTATTTAAGAAAAAATCAGATGAAATAATACAGGCCCCACAAGCCTCTTGTTATAAAACATTTAATTAAGAAAAAGGGTAATGAAAAACATATTTGTTGAATGAGTTGTCGTGTAAGGGTTTACTTATGTAAAGGATTATGGGTTACTGAGTACCAAATTTGTAATTAATTATTCACCGATAAAAGGTCCTGAAATAGCCCACTGATTTAAAGTAAAGCAAGACGTTCATTGACGTGGTTTTTAACTTGTCTTTGACATCCATAGGAACATTGACATCTATTACAGTCGTCTGTTGTACATGTTCAAATTCGACTCTCAGAAAGGAGGTGCCTAAAGTGAAATAATCTGAAAAACAGAAAATTATGGATACCTTTGAATAGACTTCTGACAAAGCTTATGCATTATAGGATATTTTGAGATTTACTGTTTAATGTTTAAGAGGCTTAGACATAAGTGCAATAGATTTATGGTTCATTATGTCAATGATTTCCTTAATGTATTTATACTAAAACTACCCCTAGTAGCTTAATCATGACAACTTCTGTATTAATGATGTTAAAATAGCAATATATTCCTGTATGTTAAATGGTTTATTAGGCTAGTAATCTCCATTAGAGTTTTGACTAGATCATGTTCAGCACCATAGACGACAAGCATTCAAATGATCTTATTGATGTCTGCTTCAATATGATGTTTACTGAACTCTATTAGCTCACATGGCCCTGTTACAAGGGATATGCACATGGCTAGATCATGACCAACATCTGATATGTTTTTGATGTTACAAATCAAAATCCATGATGCCTTTTCTAACCTTTGAGTGCTTGAGATAACTTTCCAACTTCTTCTCAAGTACCACCTAACCAATTTTAACCACTTTTAACAGAGAAATAATGTCTTCCTGTCCAATGATCATGAATATCATTACTGATTACACTGTCTCAACTGACTAGTAAAGGGTGAGTGCCCATGTGGTTGTTTTATAAGCCAATTGGTTTTCAGATTTCCCCTTGATGACGTGGTAAAATCTTCCTATAAAGCAGGTAATTAGCTAGAGTTGATTTTGACAGTGAGGGACAGGGGTGTTCTGACAGCTAGAGTTGATTTTGACAATGAGGGACATAGGTGTTCTGACAGCTAGAGTTGATTATGACGGTGAGGGACAGGGGTATTCTGACAGCTAGAGTTGATTTTGACGGTGAAAGACAGGGGTGTTCTGACAGCTAGAGTTGATTTTGACGGTGAGGGACAGGGGTGTTCTGACTAGAGCAGGGACTAAACAATTACAAAGTTCTTTTTACTAATTCATGAAAATACATAATGTTAACCATGATATTTATGATCAAATGAAATATATACATCTTTATTAATCTTTAATAAACAATTAATATGTATATCTTCATTCGAGCATCTATAGTCCTGCATTATCTTTTCTTTTTGAATGATATCTTCTTCGAAATATAAAGCCTATTTTTATGATATTTGACCTGTAGCTTGCAGGGGTGAAGAGATTATCAAGTTTGTTCAATTAATGACCCACTTTCAAGTCTTGGATTAAATGTGTTATTACTGTTGCCAGTGGGCAGGGTGTAAAAACAACAAAAAGGGATGAAACAATGTATTACATTACTGTAAAAAACCTGATCATCTCCTTTTATTTTCAGCTATTTTTCCATCTACAAAGAGAACGCTACTTTCCTGAACAGAGGGCCCGGTTTTATGCGGCTGAGATGGGGAGTGCTATCGGCTATCTTCACTCTCTCAACATCATCTATAGGTAGGCTAAAAGTGGCCCAGGTTTTATGTAATAATCTGATATATTTATTTACATGCAGACACAGTTGTACAAAAAGTTCTTTTTTTTTTTCCCCGTTTTTCATGAGAAATTATAATCTTCTGTTCTCTCTATGCAATGTATGTGATATTAAAATAACTGGAAACGATCCACTTAACTGATTGATAATCAAATTAACCAAAAGTATGCATGGTTACATTGGAGACTCCCCAAACTGGACATGTGAATTAACTAAAGAACTATCATCCTTAAGACTTCATTAATTTCAGCTTGTTTATTCATGTTATATTAACTGTAACTAAATGGTATCAATAATGTTCTTTTAGGCATTAATTGTCATCAAAGTACAGCTACCTATCACTCTATTTCCTAGCTTTTAGGCTTAGCCTTTAATGAAAAAGTGAATGGCCCTCACTTGCTCTTTGTCATGTTCATAAATGACAGGGTTAATTGAAATATGGACATCAGACTTGCAGCTAAGCGCAAAAGCTTAGAAACAGAGTGACTGTTGGTATTTATTTTGTAAGTGTGTTCAATGGTATCAAAGAATCTCAGTTTATATAAAAATTGACTTTAACTCTTACTCAAGGTGCGATTACACATGCATCTCATTGTTTTGTAAAGGACTTAGAAAGAAACATCTACCCACTCACATCCTGTCACGTATTCCTTAATAGAACTACACACTAAATTACTTGACAGGTCTTTATATTCGAGTGATTCTGAATTTCAAGACAGATTACAAGATAGTCAAAAATATCATACGCTGTGATAGATGTAAGACGGATGTCAACACCGATGTTAATAACGTAGAATAAAGGTTTTGTGTTGTGTCTCGTACATCCTCCGCCACTGTTAACATGTGTTGTTCCTGTAACCGAGAGCAACTTCTTGTCGCTTTTAACATGTTGTCTAACAGAGAGCGACTTGCCATGTCAACGCGACAGGAAGCTGTCAAGTTGATAAAACATGTCTAGTTACGTCATCATCCTGCTTGTCACAGTTCACATTTCTAGGTTGATATCTATTAACTTTAACTTGAAAGTAAATTGTCATGGACAGGTTTTTCTTACGATTTGAGATGAATTTTTTCTCAATGTTTCTGATTTCCTTATAAAAGATTTTTTATCAAGAACTACTGTTTCTTTTTCAGGGATCTCAAGCCAGAAAATATTTTACTCGACTCAAAGGTAAATGTTTATGTCAATGTGTAGCCTAATGTATGGAGATTTATATAAGTAGACCCTTGTGTACTCATCAATGTAAATGATCTCATTAACACAACTGCCAGAGGAAACTGTTCTCATTTCCATATTTATAAGAAAAGTCTATGTCACACTCGCATTATGGTGCTTGGATATCTAAAAAAAACACCAGTACGTTGTGCAGCAGTCTCTTTACTCGGACCCCTTGGTAATCTGACATCCTGGCTAATCCAACATACTGCTGTAACTCCATTTCTTACTAAAACTACCAACCAAGACCTGTGTATTATGACATTCTGTCTAATTTGACCAAGACGGAACATCCAAACGGTGTCAATTTAGACAGGTTTAACTATAGAAAAACTAGGTAGTTGGCTTTTAATTGCTTCCCTCTGAGGGCAGTTACATTACCTATACAAAATGGTTAAATATTCTGAAAAGGATTTTAGGGACAACAGTTGATCCTGTGTATAATCCTTTAGAAGCAGATAATCACCTTTGTCAAACAAATTGCTGTCTTGCATCATGTATGAAAACTGTTGCCTGTTTTTCACATGTTCTATAATCCATTAATTGAGTTTGATTACCAGGTGGGATTCTTTCATGTTCTTTATCTTTACATAGCTTATTATAAAGTTCAAGAGATAATTCCTCTGTTACAAGCAGGAGTTTTTGTGATAATTTTTTGTTTTTCGTACTGTAACCATGATTGGTATAATTTTGGGTCCAGATTTTGTAAGATACAAAATGGTGATAACAACTTCAGTGCAAATCTACATACGGATGTATCTATAATACCATTCACTCTTTCAACTGCAGTTATACTTATTTCAAGGTCTCTCATTGGCTTTTTCATCTTTTTAAGTTTTTATTCATACATATCCTTAAACTATAGATTGCTGTTTGTAAAAAGAAAAAATCTTAGAAAACAATGACACAAAAATCATGGACTTGCTGTCAGCACAAGCAACAATATAGAATATCTACATAGAAAACACCAGCAATGTAATCGTGTTGTTTACTTTCACTTTCAGTCTCTATTGATTCAATCATACCTTACTGTATTCATTTCTCTCTACAGGGTCACATCACACTGACAGACTTTGGTCTGTGTAAGGAAGGAATCGAGGGGATGGGCACAACCAACACATTCTGTGGCACACCTGAGGTAGGTCTCCTCATGTATACATCTTACCGTATCTAACTCAATGACTGCCCAGGGTGATACAAAATCTGAACCAATCCATGTAAACATAGATATGTTGGAAAAGGCTGGGGAAGGGGGGAAGGTATTTATAAGGAAATGTATGGGGTCTGTATGGGTTGGATACAGTTAAACACACAAATAACACAGTCTCACCTCTTTTCATGTAAAATAATTTCGATACCTATTTGACTACAGGTCAATTTCTACTACAGAAATATCAGAAAAATCTAAAGAAGATAGATCTGTATGTTTCACTTGTGTGACATTGTCAACCAGTGGCTATGATTGCTGTGTGATAGAGTCACTGTATTATTATTGACAGCCATTTATTAAAAAAAGATAGTTGTGGATTTGAAAAATAATTGCGTTGTAGTATTGCAAGGGAGTATAGATGGTCCAATATGGCGTGTTTGTTTACAAAGCGTAACATGAGCTGTAGGAAACTAAGATTTCTGTTTATAAGTACAATGTAAACCAATGGTGGTAAGACGGTACATTTTTGGGGATACATACTGAGGGCATTCAGGTGTCTTCTAACTGTGTTCGGTTCTGTTCCTAGCTTCATGCGTGTAAGTTTGTAAGACATTAAATGTACATTAATTACCTGACATTAAATACGGTGTACCAGCTGTTAAAGTAACCCGACTTCTTGTCTGAAGTAAAGATCTTGTTATGTGAAACTAAACCTTTTTGGAAATGTTATATGCTTCATCATCCACAAGGTCAAATAGCTTGACAGAGGATGTACTTTATATGACTGATCGTATATATACTGTTAACATACATATTTTAGTGGTCTCTTATTTTAGATTATATTATGATGACACTAATTACTGTGTCTGCATATTGTTTTCTGTGAGATATACTTTGTGGTCGCAACATTATCCATCAGTGTGCTGCTAAGACTTGATAATGCACTAAAATTTTAGTCTGCCAAAATAAGTACATTTACAGTATATTTATATTTGGAATGAGATTCACCTGTTTGGTATGAATAATAAATGATGACTTTGTTTTGAATCCAAAAAAAAAACCTGGAAACTTATTTTGTGAGCTTATGAAAATGTGTTTTTCCTTGTCAAGCAAAGAGTGCAAATAACCAGTGTCTTGACTCTTAATACATATGTACATTTTTTGAAATGTTGAAATGAAATTTTATCATTAGCTCCCGAATAGTTTTTCTACAAAATGTTGGCATTATAAAAGAGTAAGGCGTCATAACAAAAGAGAAATAGAAGGAATTGTTAAGATAAAATGACAAAAAGTCGTTGAAATATGTTGTCAGCAAGCTAAGTGGTGAATGAAAAGATTGGCAGTGTATTGAGGTATTGAGGTATTACTGATGTCCCCAAAAATGTACAGATATTAGATGCAGGTTACCAAAGGTAACACACCAGCTGGGCATCGTCTCTAACAGCTGTGTCTTGTCTTCTGTACAGTATCTAGCACCAGAAGTTCTGAGGAAACAACCATACGACAAGACAGTGGACTGGTGGTGTCTCGGGGCAGTTCTGTACGAAATGATGTATGGTTTGGTGCGTGTACTTAATAAACCTACCTGTCTTTCTTACCTGTGTATTTACATATATATATATATATCTCCTGTACATCTGTCTGGGTCATCAGAAACACCTAAATATATATTATATACCATATATGATATCACTTTACAGCTTCTATCTAAGCCATTATCACCAACCATGGCCAGTCCTGTGATTCTAAAGGTAGTGAAATTTACAAAACCCACATGAATATATGAATGAATAACAGACCTGAGTTAATTAGATGTTAATGAGTTGGAAAACTATTTTTGATATAAAAAGCTCACCAAGTCTTTCATGTGTCCTCCGCATGATTAAGCTCGCTGGGTTGGAGAGTTTTCAAGGTCATTCCTTCAAAGAAAATTAACCTTGGCTCCTTTACAAAGTCACAAAGATCTGATGACTTTTACTGGATAACCAAGCAGTTTATTATGATATTTGACCTATAAGCTTGCTTAGATGGAAGGTTTCAGGTACATTCTAATGAGGAACCTTAAAGCATTCCAAGGTCACAGAGGTCAGATGTATTGAAAGCTTCCCATTTTTGTTATAAAAAACCTCTGACATCTTACTTAAAAATCATTACATGTGCTCAACCTTATACTGTCACATAGAAACTTATATACTTCTACTTATTTTAGACCGCTTAAGTACAAACCTGAGAGGAAAGTTTGTATTGAAATCACAGAATTATTTCTCTTAGAAGATTGCAATTGAATATGTATATTTCAGTATATCCAGACTGAAATTTTGACCATATGTCAATGGCTCTGAAATCTATATGTTCTGTATATGTGTAATTGATGAATAAATATTCACTTGTGAATATTTTGCACTTACCAAGTATTTACTCTACGTAGAGCCATGAATATTTCACCACCACAAAAAAAGTCCACTTTTACTGTAACCAAGATTTGTTGCAACTATATGTGAAAAACAATTCTGGGATTTGTTTGAAATATAAAATATAGATATTTTGACTCGAAAGCCATTTTCTTTGGAGACATCATAATACAAGTAGAATTCTGTGATGCCATGGAGTAAATGTGACGTCACAATAGAGTGATGAATGAGCATACATTACAAGCTATGTTATATATGTCATAATAAATATACATAAATCAATTAATCTATATACATAAATTGAGTAAGCTTCCATATTGAAAATCCTTTCTCAAATATCCTTCAAATCTACTTCCTCAAATTTCAAATTAAAATATGAAGATTTTCCTGACTGAAGTGTCCACCTGTCAGACTATCAGTTATTAGTGATAGTTCTGTAAATAGTATATAGCTACCAGGTAGGTAATTTTATTCAACATTAGATATCTAAACCTTATATCACTACTGTAATGTACAAACATTCTGTTCACAAGTAGAGTTACTTATGATTACGGTAGAGGGCCCTAGCACTCTGTGTTGTATCTTCACTATTATAGCTCAAATTTGTTTGATATTTTTTTTTGACTTGAGCTGCTTGTCAATTAGTCATAGCTAATTATAGACTAATAATTTCAAAAGAAATATGTTTTTTTTTAAATTTCCATTTCCAAAAAACAGATTGGCTCCTATTCAATCATTCGTTTCCCTCTACCTCTTGATTATAAAGCAGGGGCCTTACTACTGGGCTAACCATCATGAGAATTATTCAAAAATATTATTCTTGAAAAAAACCTTAAAAATCCTTCAACGTATAATTTCTCTATATGAATACAGAGTTATAACAAATTCAATGGGAAAATAACTTTACCTTTCAGTAGAAAGAGGGGAAATAATGAAACAAGATTACCATTCCAACCTAAGCTATCTGGGTGGGAAGGTGTATTGATAATGTCCGCCTGTAATCTGTCAAATCATTGTTAATATGACTGTAATCATGATTGTTAATGTATCTGTAATCAGTAGATTGTGTCTATAATCAGAAGATTTATTTGGTTACCTGCCAGTGTGTGATTGTGATGTTTTTTACTTTTGTAGCCCCCTTTCTACAGTCGGGACACTGCTGAAATGTACGACAACATTTTATATAAACCCCTACGTCTGAGGACCAACGTGTCAGCTGCTGCCAGGTCCATACTGGAAGGGGTAAGGTCACATGTGTAATCCAACAGTAGTTTTGGATAGGTCAAATATTTTAAACCCACACAGTGTAAGGGGGGAGGGGTTTTCAGTGTCTAGTGAACTACATATACTATGTGTTTATTTGTTACTTGTATAGAATGTTTGTTTTCTATTTCTCACTCACTATTCTGACACAACCAAGGTAAATGTGTGTGTAGCTTTCAGCATGTCTTAGATTAGATTACATTGTAACACACAGAATCTGTGTCAAATATCAGACAGCAATACAGCCAAATCAACAATATAGAGAAGAAGTGTCCTGAACCTAAATAGGTCACTGTGACATATATTTGACCTCTGACCTCATTAAAGTGTAAATACTTATAGAGTAACACTTATGTACTATTGCATATAAAATCAGCAAAATCTTAGGATCTGTACATATAGGGAAGGTGGAGTTGGAGCATTTTTCTCCTATAATTTCAAGTCAGATGATCTTACATTACATGAGTGAATCTAGGTGAGGTGTAGTGTTGTGAACCAAAATTAGGTCACTGTGACCAATGTTAATTATGTCAACCTAGAAAAAAAACCTGTTCTGGGGTATTTTCCCATACTTGTCTGCCTATATGATCATGACCATAGCTTACAAACTAAAAACAAAAGGAAAGAGGTCAAATCAAAGGTCACCACAGTTTTGGTTATTCTTAAAGAGATTCTGCCTCAAAATCATTAAGAAAAAAAGCAGTTCTGAAATCAAAATTATAGGCCAGCAATCCAATTACTGTACACACCACACTTTTGAACAATGGCAGTCATGATTGCAAATTCAGTGAAATTTAAGGCTACTTGAAGCTACTTTGGCAACATAGCTGGAGTGAACTAGAAATCAATGCTTTGAGTCCATCTGGTTGTAATTTTAATATTGATTAATTTGGTGAAAGACCACTAAGTAAATTGGATACATGTACATATTTTACAACTGTCCTCTTCATTCTATCTACAGCTGTTACAGAAAGAGAAAGAAAAACGTCTTGGCTGTCAGCAGGACTTCATGGAAGTGAAGTCTCATGATTTCTTTGTTGATGTTAACTGGGATGAACTGGATGAAAAGAAAATGAAACCACCTTATAATCCAAATGTGGTAAGTTAATCAGATGTAACTTCCTTCAGGAGTAAATAAAGTGAAAGTAAACCTGCCTATAACTGGGCTCATTTTACATGATAATGACGTGATGTTCAGTTATGTCTGGAAAGGTCCTCATCACACACACACATCAATATGCGTAATGGGATGTCTTTGTAGTGTTATATTCATCAGACAATGAGTCTAGATAAAATTGTCAAGTGACTAAATATGCTTCTGTGTTGTCTTATCCAACTATAACTCAAAACACAATGCAAATTTTCATTTTAAAACAATGAGTGTTTTCCTTCATACAGAATTAATGTAATGTAGAAAATAACAGCTAAGTTGAGATGATTGCATCCCTGGTCAATATCCTTTTTGAACTTGTTTTGTTTTACAGAGCGGTCAGCTGGACTTGAAACATTTTGATCCTGAATTCGTCAGGGAACCAGTACCAGGTAACTATTACAGAATATGATCAAAGGGGGTTAACTCCAGTTTACCTAGATCCTTTCTGTATTTTTATTTATAATTTTTAAGTCACCTGAGACAAAGTCTCAAGTGACCTATTGCGATTGCCTTTTGTCCGCCGGCGTCCGGCATCCTTCTGTAAACAATTTACATTTTCGACTTCTTCTCCGAAATCCCTGTACCAATTTCAATGAAATTTTGCAGAAACCTTCCATGGCCAAAGGTCAGCTGAAATTGTGAATTATATGGTCCCCAGCCCCCAGGGGCCTGAGGGGCGGGGCCAAAAAGGGTAAAATTGACTAAAATTTCAAAAATCTTCATACTCTTCATAGATAGAAGGGTCTTAAGGTGCTTTACTAAAATTGTGAATTTCTTGACCCTGGGGTCTTACGTTTCCCCCTGGGGAGGGGTTAAACTTTACTGTAGTTTATATAGGGAAATCAGTGTGTCATTTTGGACCAACATTTGTTTAATTGCCATTGGAAGTAATTCAATTTGTTATGGTTTATAATGGCAATTGATACTTTGAATATTACATGTTGATAACTTGATTGGAATTATAACCCTAAGTTGACAGTTTGATACTTTTGAGCCATCCCTACCCCCAAGGGCTGTAGGGTGGGGCCCAATGGAGTCTGTATGCTAAAATAAAATTTCTTCATTTTCCTTGTTTAGAATCAGAGGTGCAGTTTCAAATACTTTTCAGTATTAAATCTGCATGCTAGATATTGAATAAGGTGGTTTTATTGTTTTTTGTTACTTTGAATAATATTTCTGTTCATGTTAAAAACAAAAATCAACTCTCTGTATAAATATATCAGATGACCGTTAAGGCCCATGGGCCTCTTGTTTTATTTTACAATTTATATTGATTACTTTCAAATTGCAAAAGTCACAATAGTTTGTGCGCGTGTGTGTTTTTAAACAAAAAAAAATGTACAGATTTTTTTACTTATAAGGATGATCAGAGGGCTTGGAACTCAAATCTATATATTTAAGTATACACGTGTGCACATTATATGGTGTAAAAGTACTTGTTTTAGCAAACTCATATTTTAGCATATTATCAAAGTTAAACGGAATAGTGCATTGATTTATTGGTGCATCCACTATTTATGCAATAGGCAACTTTATACAGAAACTAAAGTTAGCACAATCATATTTAGCACAATATTTAAAGCATAAAAACTGCTAAATTATACCGCTAAATAAGGTAAATTTAAAGTATATTCCTGTTCGATGTATACTCACTGACCATTTTTACTTTACTTTGTGACCTAAATGTTTCATACTCCTCTCTGACATTTAAGAGGTCAGTGTTACAGTACTTTCACTATTGATAGAGAATCATTTGTTGCATAATAATAATAAAGTCAAATTATCTTAAGGGCAATGGAAGTCAAACTTGTTACAGGGAATTCTTTTGTAAAAAAGTCAAAGGTCAAGGTCCAATATACCATGTCCCACAGGGTGACGAATTAGACAGGTTAATCTGACCAATATACCATGTCCCACAGGATATTGGATTATACAGGTTAATCTGACTCATATACCATGTCCAACAGGGTGTTGGATTAGACAGGTTAATCTGACCAATATACCATGTCCCACAGGATGTTGAATTAGACAGGTTAATCTGACTAATATACCATGTCCAACAGGGTATTGGATTAGACAGGTTAATCTGACCAATATACCATAT
>NW_018407519.1:855261-933721 GCF_002113885.1 Mizuhopecten yessoensis
GGATTAGACAGGTTAATCTGACTAATATACCATGTCCCACAGGGTGTTGGATTAGACAGGTTAATCTAACCAATATACCATGTCACACAGGGTGTTGGATTAGACAGGTTAATCTGACTAATATACCATGTCCCACAGAGTGTCGAATTAGACAGGTTACTAAGACCAATATACCATGTCCCACAGTGTGTCGAATTAGACAGGTTAATCTGACTAATATACCATGTCCCACAGGGTGTCCAATTAGACAGGTCAATCTGACCAATATACCATGTCACACAGAGTGTTGAATTAGACAGGTTAATCTGACCAATATACCATGTCCCACAGGGTGTTGGATCAGACAGGTTAATCTGATCAATAAACCATGTCCCACAGAGTGTCAGATCAGACAGATTTATTTGACCAATATGCCATGTCCCACAGAGTGTCAGATCAGACAGATTTATCTGACCAATATACCATGTCCCACAGAGTTTCAGATCAGACAGATTTATCTGACCAATATACCATGTCCCACAGAGTGTCAGATCAGACAGATTTATCTGACCAATATGCCATGTCCCACAGGGTGGTGTCAGATCAGACAGGTTAATCTGATCAATAAACCATGTCCCACAGGATGTCAGATCAGACAGGTAAATCTGACCAATATACCATGTCCCACGGGGTGTCAGATTAGACAGGTCAATCTGACCAATATACCATGTCCCACAGGGTTTTGGATTAGACAGGTTAATCTGACCAATATACCATGTCTCACAGGGTGTTGGATTAGACAGGTCAATCTGACCAATATACCATGTCCCACAGGGTATCAGATTAGACCGGTTAATCTGATCAATATACCATGTCCCACAGAGTGTCAGATCAGACAGGTTAATCTGACCAATATACAATGTCCCACAGAGTGTTGGATTAGACATGTCTCATTATACCCATCATAATATTATTCTAAGTCAAGAACATACAAAAAGATGTATACGGTATAAGCATGAACTTGATTGAAGGACATTGTGACTTTCGGAACAACTTTGGTCTTAAACAATGTAAATTTCTGTTTCAGCATCTGTTGGGAAGTCCATGGGGACTAGTAAGCTGGTGAGTGCCAGTGTGATGGAGGCTGACAGTATGTTCCAGGGCTTTTCCTACGTCCCACCTGCTGAAGATGCCTTTTCATGACAAATACCTAAGGGATCAGGACTTTAGCCTGATAATGACTGTGATAGGACATTGTGTAATCCCAAGTGTCAAGGACATTGTGAAGTGACAGACAGCGTGTGGCCCAATCTTTGAAGGACAGTAAGTGACCCCAGGTGTCAAGGACTTTGTGTGATGATCCAAAGTTTCAAAGACATCTTGTGATGACCCCAGGTGTCAAGAAAATTGTGTGATGACCCGAGATGTCAAGGACATTGTGTTATGACCCCAAATGTCAAGGACATTGGGTCATACAGATGTCAAGGACATTGTGTGATGACCCCAGATGTCAAGGACATTGTGTTATAACCCCAAATGTCTAGGACATTGGGTCATACAGATGTCAAGGACATTGTGTGATGACCCCAAATGTCAAGGACATTGTGTGATGACCCATTTTAAGATCAAAAAGGGACAAAAAAATTGACAGGGCAAGGTCATTGCAGTGAAGATGTAGCTCTGGATGTTCTTAAATGCACAGACAGTTGTCCAGGTGGAAAGAGTGAGCAGCACTTCAGGGTCTTGTCTTAATGTGCCAATGTTTGAGTGTTGGATGTTTCAGGTGCTTAAATGGAACAAGTTTGTAATGTAATCTACATCAATGTATAGGTGTGTATTACAAATCTGAGTCAACCTGTGACCTCTGGAAATGGGACCATAACTATGCAAATGTAGACAGGTGTGTAGAATCTAGTGTGTTTTGCTAAAAGGTTAAGAATATACAGATATATTTATGTAGTCCAGTTAAGTCCTCCAGTCCTCCAGTGTGATTAATCTTCAGAATTGTGTTAGAATGGAACTTCAATGCCAGTTTATATACAGTAGGTCTCCAGTTGATGGTTGTTAGCAAGTAATTTTTAAGTCATAAATTATTTAATATTGCATCATAAAAATATGTTCATAATGTGATATTAACAGTAGACATTAATTGACTCTTTGACTGTGTTACAAACACTAACAGTGCTGTACAGGGATCGTATGTAAGACAGGGATGATGTCATAAACAAATGGACATATAAATAAACTGACTGAAAATGGTGACATTAGACAAATGGACCAGATCAGGGCTCAAACCAGGACCTCCAAACACTAGATAGACTGTCAACAAACTAAGTTATCTTGCCATAAGTAGTCTAGAGGGACTGGATCAACTTTAGTACTACTCCCTCCTTGTCTAAATCTTTGCACCCGTCCTCCCTCACAACCCAACCTCACACTACAGGTCAAAGTTCATATGTTTGAGTCTTGTTTTAGATGCCCAAAGCATTTCTGAACATTAATCCAGAGACATGTGTTTGTATAACACACATTTTTGGGTGATTTGAGATTCAATTTCTATATCAAATGAAGTGATATTGAGCGCTGGTCGTACATATTAATCGATACTCAAACGGAAAACTCACTTTCAAGAATGTGAATACCAAAAATGTTTTTTTATCATGAATGTGTTAAAAGTACTGAGAATTGTGTAAAATAGTGACTGTAGCCAGTATGAACTGTAACCCTAGATCAATATTATTCAACATGGTGTCGGTTACCAAGTGTGATTGTTTTATCTTAGAAATATAAACCATATCAAGACATTTAAACCATACTGTCAATCAGGTTAATTTTGTGAGTTCTTTATTTTGCAAGCTGTATACCTGTATGTTTCATCAAACTTGGGGTCCCAATTGAGAGGACGCTATTTCACTGTTTATAAAATTGCATAGGGAAGTAATATTCATGGTAGATTAAAAGTTCCTGAATGACTTTCCTGGTATCTTGACACAGAAATAAATTTCTCACAAAAATAAAAGGTTCACAGTATATAGTTGCCTGTGATATTTTATTTGACCAATCATCATCAGTTATGTGTCTTTTAGCAATTATGTTTTTACCGTCTCAAGTAGAAAATGTCATTAGGCCTAAGCTAAAATGTTGTGTGACTTGAACATAGAGACTTCATTCACATGACTAGAAAATGTTCAATATGTGTTAGATCATTGTAGGGTCAATCTAGTCAGGAATCAAACTCTATTATTGCTACATATCTAAAAGTAACTCATTTATCTTGAGTGAGAAATAGAAATTCAATGACTTTTCTATACTTTGTTTTTCATCTTGGAGATAGTCAAGAAATATGAAAATGTTGATTTTGGAAATTGATTGCTGCGTGAAACCGAAGTTCAGTAAACTTTCAATGTTAAAACGTTTTTTTTACTTACTGTCTGCTAGCTGTATCATTATTTGACCGAAAGTGAAAATTAACGCAGTCAAATTAAGTCATTGATCAAACAAGTCATTTTGTTGTCTAGTCATTGTGTTTGTTGTTATTTCAGAAATATAATCAAAATATTTATCTCCTATTTAACATTAAGTTTGTAGATAATCAAGATTTCTCAACAAAGCTTTTCCAGGATTTTCTTTTACAAAGAAGATACATTTGTTATGGAAATGTTTGGTTTCATATTGGCTAGCTATACATTCACATGCATGGAATCATTAACAGCTGGTATATGCTGACTTTATATATACCTGTATGTTTGTTTATTGTTGAAATTAGAATGTCTGGTTTTTTTTATATTTTGCAAAGTGTGAAGTATATATGTATTTATCATAAAAAAAAAAGAAAATTAATTTTGTTCAAAAGGATAACTTGGAAACCTATGTCCTCATCGAAGTTTTCTACTGCTATATATATAGGTATTACAGAACAAGTTTTTGTTTAATAAATATTACAAAATACATAATGTAATGTAAGCAGCATTGTATTATTGAGCTCAAAGAAATTTAATTTAAATATCTCTTACAAATTAGGGCATATGTATTGCTGTTTTGATTTAAAAAATTATTGATTTTGAATTTTTCAATCTGTTTGAAATAGTTTACTGTGACGATCAGTGTAAAATACATTATTTTGATGTGTATTTTATTGTACTCAAAATGACCAATCATATCTATTTCAATATCAATTATCTTATTGTGAAGATAATTGAAAGGTATGAGAGGATTCAGTTTCATGTGTGGTACTGAACATTTATTTAATGATCTACATAAGGTAAGGGTACAATGAAGTGTTCTATAGATTATGTATCAAACACAATGTTTGCAATGCATTTTACAGAAATATATATCAACCAAATCAAGGGAGGTAACTGTAAGCCATAGCAATACGTAAGTTAGAATACCTCCATTAAAAAATACGGCTTGGAATACTTCTTGGCAGTTACAACTGCTGGAGTGCTACTCTTAACCTTAAATTTTGAATTTTTTTTGCTATGCTTACTTACATATACATGTAAGTAGTATTTTACATAGATTCCATATCATTGTTGATGGCTACCTACATAACAATGTTGACCAGTACTTTTATTATCGACACAACGAAGTGCTAATTTTAAGAGAGGTATACATTTATAAACATTAATTGTCATGTTTTATTCAGAAGATGACCATTTTATTTTTAATGACATATTTGAAAAAAAATACCGTGTCATTTTGTGCAATAATACAGAAGTCAGTGATTTTTTTAATGACAAATCAAATAAAAAATCAATATATTTTGATGTTGTTGTTTTTTAACTGACATATCACAGTGGACTAAACCAGACACCAATGGGACCTCATTATTCGGCCACTAGACAAGAATGGGACACCGGTTTACAGCTTATGCTTATGCTATGCCATGCCAGTATTGAGGTTTTATCGTAACATCACCAATTGAAATACCAAAGTGTTCTCCCTAGGCTGTTTTTGAAGCATGGCACCATACTCCTACAATTTACTGCTGTATAGAAGACAAGGGACCAGAAACATGGCCAATTTACAAAACAGACATAATCCAGATTTGATAGCAAGATGTCTTCATTACTGTAGTTTACAACCAGTTTTCTGGGGACCAAAAAAAATTGGTAGGCTTAGAAAAAGAAGCTACCTGGTAGTCCAAATGGCAAGTGAGCTTAAATGGACTCTTAGTTTTTAGCTCACCTGGTCCGAAGGACTGGTGTAGCTTATGCTATGCCATGCCAGTATTGAGGTTTTATCGTAACATCACCAATTGAAATACCAAAGTGTTCTCCCCAGGCTGATTTTGAAGCATGGCACCATGCTCCTATAATTTCTTGCCATGCTGCTATCCTAGATCTGCTCTGCGATATATTCATAGTAAATCTAAAGTTACCATGCTGCTTTGATTTTACATAAAGTGCTGCTTTAACATAAATATTGAAATACCATGCTTCTTTCAAAACATTCTGGGGAGAACATTGCCAATATGATTTAATTCTGGGTTCAACTAAATATAATACATATATACAAACAAAACAACAATGGATGTTTTTATTTGTTTTATTCTGAAAAGGTTAAACCCTCCACAGGAACAGAGATGGCTCTGATCTTACATCAGAAATACATTATTCTAGGTTACATTCCATCTCGGTGTTAACATTCTATAATTAACAGTGGCCATCACTACCCAACAAATGTACGGGGACATGAGGCAGGACAATGGTCATCTCAAATGACCTAAAACATCTTTAACAAGTGACAATCTACACCAACAGCATGATTGGAGATAATGCATTGATACAGTAACTAATTTATTTACAAAATGAACACCCTCTCCAAGTAGATGCTAATAAATGTTCTTTCTCTCATGATTATGAAAATAATATTATGGATAATGTACAAACTCTGCGGTCAAAGCCATCTGTTGAAAAGTATTGTAAGGTACTATCTTGTTTGATGGACAGATGGACGGACAAACAACTAAAGCAACATATTTGTCTCGGAAAGTTATAGCAATAGAGCAGAGAAAAACTGCAAGTTCAACATATACAGTACCATCACACATGTATACCATATATTGTAAATATCTCCATTTAGATATGGACATGTGTAATAGTGCGACTCCATAAAACAATCCAAGTGATTAATGGCATAATCTTCATGACAACATGTTGGCACACATTTTTTTCATTCAAGCAAACAAGTAAATATGTAGAGTTCAGGCACCACACAAAAATAACTTGATATTGCTATGCATCGTATCAAACACATAAACCAGAAATTAGTCCAAGGACTGGGGAAATTGTTGTTTTTCAATATATAAAGCCCTCTCAAGAAATCTGCAAAAAGACTCTTTTTAATTTTTCTGTTTAACCTCATGTTCAAATGATCCTTCCTTTCATTTTTTTTAAGCTTGGGAATTAATTCTAAACACACATATAATCTTTTATGACGCATGATTTTATAAATAAACATGTATTTATTCATATACAAATGCATTTCCCAATAATATTCATTCTTTCTACATGCATATGCTTCATCGAGTAATCCACATAATAAGTCACACATTTTCAAGGGTGAACACTGAAAGTCAATCACAATAGTAACTTAACCTCAGCAATTGTTCCCATCAAAATTTTTATCTATATAACAATTTATTGAAAGAATAAGTGTTGAAATATACTGTAAAAGACTGACTTCTGAGGGCAGAGACTAAGGTTTGCATGGAGTGTACTAACATCTTACAATAAATTTGCAGGGTAAAACATTATGGAGCATGGATGGGCATGAAGGGGAGGTAACTCAATAAATATTAAAATACTCTTTCTCAACAACACTGCCAGATGCTTTCAACACTGACCATGTATCATCACTGCACCAACATATTACAACATATACAAGAAATCATGATTACTGATAGAATCTTTCTCTTCCTTGAAGATGTGACAGAGAAATTGCTGACTTGAAAAAGATGATTCTTTTTTGGTCGTCCATTCCAAGGCTTTACGGAGGGTAAAACAACCAAAACATCACCTCCATGTTGGAGATTTCTCCATCACATCTTTAGGTAAGGGAGGATTGTTTTCCTCGAATCAGTCATTTACTAATTTGAAAGCAACCATTTTCAGTAGTTGTTATGTGTTCATCCAGATTACACATGACAACTGCTGTAGAGAACCGATTGCAGCGTCAGTGATTGTTCCTTTGACATCCTATTGTTTCTTTTCATGTTCTATCTGCCAAACCTAAGGTGAGAGATCATACCGTACAGACTGACAAAAGATACCCTCTAGGGTGAGAAATCATACTGTACAGACTGACAAAAGATACCCTAGGGTGAGAAATCATACCGTACAGACTGACAAAAGATACCCTAGAGTGAGAAATCATACCGTACAGACTGACAAAAGATACCCTAGTGTGAGAAATCATACTGTACAGACTGACAAAAGATACCCTAGGGTGAGAAATCATACCGTACAGACTGACAAAAGATACCCTAGGGTGAGAAATCAAACTGTACAGACTGACAAAAGATACCCCCTAGGGTGAGAAATCATACTGTACAGACTGACAAAAGATACCCTAGGGTGAGAAATTCATGAACAGGTAAAAAAAAAGATAATTCTGTGAATGGTTGGAACAATTATGGTTATTGTTTCTGTTGGCTTAAATTGTTTTCATTCAGCTACACATTTTACATTCATTAGTCAATAATATAATTCTCCTCTGTACAAGCAGACTTCTAACTCTCATCAGCAATATGCCTTCTATACAGAGTAAATCAATTACATCACAACAAAACATCAGTACATGATCTCCATCCCCCAATTCCATGCATCATTCTTAGCTTTACATCAAATGCCACCATAGCAATGTGTATCTACATGTGACACTTGATCTAAAATGCTTAAAAGATTTCTTCATTGATGCTCAATATAATGTACATGTGAGTGTAATTCATTGCTTTCAAAATTTATCTGAAAATGTACACAAGATTACATGCATGACGAACATAGAAGTTTCCTCCCGAAGATAAAAACAATACCTTAGTAATCATCGTTTTACCTTCACACTGGTATAGAACAATGAACCTGGTCAAAATTTATTTAGCTTGATTTCTCAGGTTTATGCATAAATAGATCAGGAAATGATGTACATTAATTTTTTCTGGACTAATGTTTTTTAACTATGGAATCAAAGTGTTCAGACCTACATTACAAAAGAAACCTGCTACTAACTGGCCATCCATGTTTTTAGTGATATTGGTACATGTGAAAGTAAACAGTGAAACATATCACTGGACTATATATACAGCTTGACATATATATAAAGGACTGAATTAGTAGGTCTTCTGTGAAATTTTCTGGAAATTTCAAAACTCTCAAAACATATGAACTTATAAAATTTTATATTTCATATTTCCTTCCAAATGTGTTATTGTTTTTGCAATTCATCCACAGTTTAAAGTCAAGAGATGATATCCTAACACTAATTTATAATGTACATATTTAACTCTTCCAATTAATGTTTTGGGAAATATAGTCCTTTAAATCAATATGATTTTTGAGCTGAGTAAGTACATACAATCAGTAACCAATTTTTATGATTTATGGGCTGGGAATCTTTACCTCTACACATAACAATTCCTCTATTTACCGACACGAAATCTCCTTTCTACTTAATACAACATGTATTCAGAAGTGCTTTTTAGCAGAAGTTATTTTTTTGAAAGAATTTCATGAATCTCCTATATACCAAACAAAAATAAATTCAAGATCACTTTTATTTCACTATCAAGACAATATGGCACAAAATATTCTATTTTTCATGACTAAGATCATTGTTTTGATACATGTCTATAGCATCACTTCTATTTTCTTAATTTTAACATCACAATGAACTTTTTGAACAATCAGTTAAGTACATCATATTACTCTATTAAATAATATTCATAACACCAAACAAACCAGAATACTGACCCAAGTTTCACAAATGTCTGAAACTTAAAAAAATCCGTAAGATTATAAGCAATACTTCCTAATCCCAAGACTAAAGTGATAAGAATTTGCCTGACGACTAAGTTAAGGAACATTTCTGAAAATATTATTTACAAATAAAAACAGAAATTGGAAAGTTAACAACCAATTAAAATAATGACTAAGGGGACAAAGTTTCACTGAATTCAATTGATGCAGCACTTATATAGAAGTAGCCAGGATATGTGTATTATGTAGAGGGGCATAACTCTGCACACAAAAAGAATAATGGTCAAACAATAAAAGACTGCATGGTTAACAAACTGTTTTTCAAATGTTGATAAAACGAACAACGGTTTACTGAAATCTATGCAGTATCTGAGGAGAAGTAGTCTCAGAATTGTGTTTAAATCTATATAATTACAAGCATATGGTAACACAGACAGACAGTCCGATTCCAACACAACATTTCCTTCCCATTGTTGTTGGAGGTGTAATAAATTGATTAATGATAAATCAGACTGCATTGTTCTATAAATGTGTATATGAGTGTAAAGGCTGTGTTTACCAGTGAAGGAGCCAGGCACAGTTTAAACATAATTTTCTGCATTTTACATGTGTACATTAACTGCTAAAACATTGTTATATTAATCCCAATGTTGAGATTAAAGCTAAAATAATTAATTTTCATAAAATATATATAACTAATATATATAATCAATCTTAAACTGTAGTAGCTATAAATATTTCTGCACCAGTTTTATCAATGATATTAAAACCAAGTTCTAATGCACACATCATCTCCAATACATTAACATGGACAAGCCTAGTAACATGTAAAATGCAAGTGACACTGATAAACAAGTTGCTTACAAATTACCAAGTCAGTCAATCATGAACCCTGTTGATAAACATTGTGATGAGAAACTGGCATCCTTTTTTGCATTTCAGTTGGATGTGCCACGAGGTTAGGGGTAGCACTAGTGGAATAGGGCATAGTTTGTATGGGTACCATGGTTGGTGTGTGTGTGGTCTCCATCTGTATAACCCCTCCCTGGGTGTTGGTCGGCAGGTTCTCTAGGAACCTCAGGGTCTCCATGTAGCCAAGAAGTGTGGAGAAGGTCTGTGCAGAGGGTGTCTGTCTTGCATCCGATGTCTGTAGGACAGTGGGCCGAGTTCCTTGTTCGCGGACTGGCTGGTACTGGACCTGGTCTAGCACCCCATTGGTGCGTACCAGCTCCATGTTAGCATCTTTGTTGGCGATCATATGGTGCTGTTGGGGTTGTGCCAGGTACATAGTTGTACCCTGGTGTTGCATTGTTCGGTAGTCATTGCCCCCAATCACTCCTGCATCCATTGTCTGGTTCACGTTGACATGTCGGATTCCTTGATTACCCACTTCCACAGTATATCTCTCAACCTGCATTTGATTGGCTGGTGCTATGTGCAAAGTCTGCTGCATCTGAGCTGGCTGTTGTTGCTGCTGTTGGGTCATTGTTGCCATAGTGATAACTGGTTGGGCATTAATATTTTCATACAGGTGTATGGGTAGAGGTACATCTCTGTTCTCTGTTGGTATTGCATGTATAGGGTATGGGTTATTAAGTGAAGGTTGTGAGGTGACAAGCACAGCTGGCTCCTCCCTCATAGTTGGCATGGCAACAGCTTGCTCTATCCTCTCGTAGTGTTTGACTTGTCGCTCCTTCTTCTCCCCCCGGGGGGCACGTGGCGGCTTGGCATTAGGGTTATCTCCAGAGTGAGATGACCGCAAGTGACGTGTGAGATGATCTTTACGACCAAACCGCTGTGGACAGTGTTGACACAAAAAATCTTTTTTCTTTGTATGTGTTATCATATGTCTACGTACATCCTTTTTGGTGTAAAACTTTTTACAGCAGTCTATACACTCGTGTGTTTTTTCTAAGCAGTTTTTTACAGACCGTGCACCACTGTGCACTTTGAGATGATAGAGCAGTTCCTCGCGTGTTTCGTGTTCCTTGTGACAAATGCCACACTCGGTTGTCCTCCCAGACTCGGCATCATGGAAGGCTTTATGTGTCCTATAGGAGAAATTATACGAATATTCCTTACCACATTCCTCACAAACCCAGCGTTTCTTGTTTGGGTCATGCGTTATGAGATGGTTCTTTAGATGGTCCTTGCGGTTAAAGGACTTGTCACAGTAAGGACACTTATGGTGACGTGGACAGGTGTGTATCAGACGATGCCGCTCAAGTTTGAACTTTGACATGAAACCCTTTTTACAGTCTTCATCCTCACAAATAAATGGCTTAATGCCTGTGTGTTCAGCAACATGTATCACATAAATTGCTTCCTTGGTGAATTTCTCGGCACAATAAGGGCATGTCATAGGTTCCCTTCTTGGACCCCTCGGAGATTTTGGCTTTGGAATTTTCAAAAGTTTTCGTTTACGACCCCTCCTTTTAGGTATGATAGGCTCCTCATCATCATCATCGTCATCATCATCGTCGTCATCATCATCAACTCCAAGGATGTCATTTAGAAGTTGATCTGTGGTTGGTTCCTCTAGATCCTCTGTTTCATTAAATTGGATAGGTTCTTCCAACTCAGGTGAGGCAGGCTTCTCAACAACCATCACTGCTGGCTTGATCTTCGGCGGCCGACCTCTCTTTCTTGGAACATTAGGTACCATCGGATCCTGAACTCTTGCTTTCGACAAACGAGCCTTGTCAAGTCGTGCTCTCCAAGTTTTGGACGGTTTAACATATTTTCTTGGTCTTCCTTTTCTTGGCCTTCCTCGCAGTCTTTTACCGCCAGGAGGCACCCCTGGGCACATGTGTGCTTCTAATTCAGCAAATGTGCTAAACCCTTCAAAGCACACTGAACACACCCATTTGGCTGGGAATTCTGCCAAAGAAAAAGATTTCATGAATAAAATGAAATATTAATTGCATCAAAAATAATTTCAGCATCTCAATCTATAGATAACATCTATGTTAGGGGAGTTCCATTTCACTAGCCTGACCCCAACAGCTAACAGATTTTATAAGCAAGAGCTTGTGTTAAGTTTCAATGTTTGCCATGAACATATAAGTAGGGCTAGCTAGTACAAAGCTTTAAGATCTGCCTGTGGGCTAGTAATAATTTTACACCCCTATACCAGAGTTTGTGGAAAGATTTATGTAACACAACCAATAGGTGTTTCTATGCGACGTTCCGATGATAAGGCCAAAAAAAATTGACAACTTGGTTCTCAGGCCCGCACACATTTCATGGCACCGTGCGCATTGCCGATTTTATCGTGAAAGTAATAAAAAAAAATGTGAATGCGCCAGCCGCCATCTTTAAAACAAGAGGCCCGGAGGGCCTGTATCACTCACCTGGATACCTAAGCAATCATGGCAAACTAATCTCCAAATGAGATCAAGGGAATATGCCAGACCCCAAGGCCAATCCTTGTAGCATAGTTATATTAGATTTTTCATGACCAGCAATTTTATGAATGGTTATGGGGTGGGGATCTCAACTGTTTCCAAGCTTCGACTCAGAAACTAGGGCCCTAGAGTTGTGGCCAGACCCCAGGATCGATTCTAATATCGTGACTGCATTTGTCTCTTTTTGCCAAGCATTTGTATATATAGTTCTGGGTTGGGGATCTCAACCGTTTCAAAGTTATGACCCAGGGGCCAAGTCTGCAAGGGTGGGGCAGACCCTGGGATCAATTCTAATATCATGACTGCATTCGTCTCTTTATGCCCAACAATTGTACAATTTTGAATCCCTGCCTCCCATGAATACTTCCGACCAAATGTGATCAATATCCATGGCATAGTTCTGCAGAAGAAGTCATTTATAGCAAAATAACCAAGTTGCCCCCTTTTGGCCCCGCCCCTTAGCCCCCTGGGGAGTCAGCCTCACCATTTGTACAATTTTTAATCACCACTACCTAGGGATGCTTCCAATCAAATATGGTTGATATCCATTTCTTGGTTCCAGAGAAGAAGTCACTTAAAGCAGTATAGCCAAGTACCCTTTTTGGCCCTGCCCCTCAGCCCCCTGGGGGGTCAGCCACACCATTTGTACAATTTTAAATCCCTGCCTCCCAGGAATGCTTTTGATCAAATATGATTGATATCCAGTGCACAGTTCTACAGAAGTTTGAAGCAGTATAGCCAAATTGCCCCTTTTTGGCCCCGCCCCTCAGCCCCCTGGGGAGTCAGCCCCACCATTTGTACAATTTTTAATCACCACCACCTAGGGATGCTTCCAGTCAAATATGGTTGATATCCACTTCTTAGTTCCAGAGAAGAAGTCGCTTAAAGTAATATGGGCAAATTGACCCCTTTTGGCTCCGCCCCTCAGCCCCACTATTTGTACAATTTTGAATCCCCACCACCTAGGGATGCTTCCAGTCAAATTTAGTTTAATTCCAACCAGTGGTTAAGAAGAAGAAGTCGTTTAAAGAAATTGTTGACGCACGGACGCCAAAAGCTCCTTCGGACCAGGTGAGCTAAAAATCCGGAAAATTGGTCCGTATGTTGTTTTTACTCGTTAGTCACCCAAGTCCCGAAAACGTTTGAATAAAGATAAGGATTGAGATACAGGCAAGTGTTAAAATGATTATGACTTATTAGTCTTGTGTACAAATGATGCTCATTTCGGTACAAATACGGAATGGGGGGTTCGTGATTCTCGTCTGGAACATTGTGGGGGGATTTTTTCGGAGGCTTGCTCTATGACGGGTCTCTACTCAACTATAAAAAGACAAGGTAATGCCCACAATGAACGTTTTCCAAACTACACAATAAAAAAAAAATTGCCCTCGTCTTGTTTTTGCCATGTAAAATGAAAAAAAAATATACCGCCCTGCCGCATCTATTTTGAAAACAATTGGCCTGAGAACCAAGTAATTAATTTTATTTGGCCTTAGTACGGCATGTACTCTGTCACCTTCATCAGACAAATGACCAGTGAAGCGCATGTACACAAAGGTGTTAAATATGTACAAGTTGTCCATGCAAATCGATGTTGATTCGGCTACGTTGTAAGTGTATAAACAATTTGTTGCTATATATGTACTGAAATGACTCAATTTTCGGCTACGTTTTGTTTAATATTTGGTCATAGATGTGCGAGAGTCTATGGTCATTTGTCTGATGAAGGTGACAGAGTACATACCATACCAGTCATCGAAACGTCACAAAGAAACACTTATTGGTTGTGTTACATGAAACGCTTCACAATCCATAATTACCAACCTGAGGAAAATGTTTAGAATTAGGTGATCTATATTTTTTCTAATAGTTCTGTGCTACTTTATTGAAAAAAAAAGGTTAAATACACATGACACTTTGGGTTCTGACACAAGAAGAAGCACATTTATAACACTGTAACATACTGTACATACCTGCTCCCTCGGGAGACTCGTCATCAGGAAGCATATCTTTGCCCATCTTCTCTGCATAATCTGCGGAGTACCACACTTTCAGCTCCGTGTTAGATGGAATTGGCTGTAAACATCACAAAAGCATTTATATTAAAGACCATTTTTTTTCTATTTTCTCTATTGTGAAAGTTTGGGTTTTTAACCCTTTCACCACCGTAGACCATAATGGACTCATTCAGATCAATGCATGGTAAAGTCTACTAAAGTTACCTAGGGTTGAAAGGGTTAAAAAGAGCATCTAGTGATTTACAAAATACTAAATATTAAGGTATTGGTAGTAAAAATATTTTTTACGTAACAAACCAAATATAAATTTATAAAATCATTGACAGCAATCTGCAAGAAATAACTTTGCTGTCAAAAGACAAACTTGTATGATTAGGTTTCACCTAAAGTGAGATCAGTAGTACTGTAGTCAACTAGTTATGTTGAGTAGGGCAGAATAAATTGAAATTAATTAAACTTCTTGAATAATTTGAGAAATTCAAGCCTGATTCATGACAAATCCAGGTCCCTTGTAATTATGTGGGACCTAACTGTACAATGCAATTAAACTGGACTCTCTATAAAAAATCTACAAAATCTAATAATGTATTATGTATTATGGGTTTTAGCTTTACAGACAACTACACAGAAAAACAAACATGTTGATAAACACACGACTAGTTGAACTAGTTAATTGAAACTTCATCGATGTTTGGTGCAATTTTAATTTTCAATGTGAGTGCTCCAGATGATGTATGATGTAGTTTGACGATACATTTTTCTATACTTAAAGCACCATTTTCAGAAAAATAAAACACTTTTTCCTATCATGATATGAACATGTTTATCATAATACATTCTTTCTACATAGCAATATAATATATCACGCTACGTACACACTAGATATATCATAACCCCGCTAACAGATACATTATACCAAGAACTAAAACATCATATACCTTTGTAGAAACATAAAATATGTAGTCCTGGAACTGGTAAGCCACTAGGTTTTGTTCAGAAGCTGTTTTCGCTGGCCGGATAAACATCATCCAGTTGCACTTATCCTCGTCAGTAAAGTCAAGGGTATCCACATAACCATCTTCCCTAAACACCTGATCAAAATTTCAAAAAGTTGAACAATTAAACACATAATTTCTACTTAGACATGAACAGAACTTTAATAACATCAATAGTACCCATCAAGTTTTAATATCAATCAATATAAGTGGGGATTTTCCCCACAATGAATATGCGAAAATAAATAATGATTTTCAAGTCACAGTATTCTGTACATATAATACTATATCTCGTGTGTACCTTTTTATTATGTAACAATATAATATTGAAGTAAGGGCAATTCATTTTAAAAGGTGGATCCTAAGCATATCATCAGTAATATTAAATGGTTAGAAACATAAAACCTTTGAAGTGATTTGTTTTTTTAGATTTTGCTGTTTCAATTTGATAAGGAAATGGTGTCTGACAACATGAACCCTTTTTTTCGTTGTTTTAAAATCAAAGTACTGAGCAGACTCTGAGTTGATAAATTTTTATCTATAAGAAACCTTAAGTCATAAATTTATCTTCGTATGGTTGTACAGGATAAAAGTTGGAATTGATGATAACAGTATAAAATACGCTATAAAAATATAAACCATAATCATTACATATGTACATTCTGTAATTACTGAATATACAGAGAATTACTGTACAATACCTTGAGTTCATACTCTTGTTCAGCTGCAGTGTTGACTATGATTGGAGGCACCTCAGCAGTATCTGCCTGTTTGCCTGTGGAGTCCTGTGTTTTTGTCTGGTCTCCTTCAGTCTGGGATGCCTGTAACTCCTTGGTATTGTCCCCGTCAGGACCTACCTCTGCCGGCTGTTGTTGCAGCATCATATCATCAGGTTGTAGCACCATCTCACCCGACTGTTGTGATATTAGCTGTGTGGACTGGTGTTGTGGTAGTAACTCATCAGCTGGATTCTGTTGTAATAATTCACCCGACTGGTGTTGCAACAGTTCACTAGCTTGGTGTGGCATCAACTCACTTGACTGTTGTTGGATCAAGCCTGGTATAGAGTTTGTGTTTGTCCTGTGAGGTCCTGACAAAACCTCCCCTGTTGCAGGGTTCACCAGAAGGCTGTCACCCGTTGCTGTCACGGTTAAGCCCTCTGTCAACTGGTTCTGTGTGGGCCCCAGGGTTAAGCTATCATTGACAAGCATCTGTGTTGATACCAGACCATGTAGGGTATTTACAGGCACAACCACCACTCGCCCCTCACTGTCTACAGTAACGCGGGTCTCAAATGACTGGTTTGGTATCTGAGTCAGCTGCTGCTCAGCTGACTGACTTAGACCTGCATTGGAAGATAGACCGTCAGTCACTGGCAAACCTGCCTCGATCGATGTTTGCAGGTTCAACTCTGATCCATACTGTGTTTGATTGGCCAACATATCGCCACCACTATTAAATGATGGGAGGGCATTGGCAACATCTGTGAGTGAGTTGGCTGTGGACAGATAACACTGCAGACTTTGTGTGACCTCTGCATCAGAGAAGGATCCTGCCTGTAGTGTCTGGGAGCTAGACACACCTACCTGTACAATCTGCTGATTGCTCTGATTGTCAGATACTATCCCCTCAAAAAGGTCTCCGTCCACCAGCACCTTGTGACCTACAACAGTGCCAGTATCAAAGTTTTGTTGAGACTCTAGCGGAGTCATTTCTGCAGGTAAGCTTATAGGGGTTTCTACCTTTTGTTCCAAACTGGCTCTAGATAGCTCAGTCACTACTTCTTCATTGCTTGTTATTTCCTTCTCCTTTGATTTTTTTTCTTCTTGTTCAGTTTTCTCCTTTTTTGGTTTGGCTTTCTCAGTCGATACAACTTTTGCCATGAAAGGCCCAAACTGTGACTTTACTTGAACAATCCTTTTGGCTAACACACCATATCCTGTAAAGGTATCATATGTCAAAATTTTTTAAGTATTGATTTAACAGAGATTGTTATACAAGTTTCCCAAACTGGGCAAAAATATATAAACCATATATCAGCATTAGCGTAACATTGCTTTTATCATTTACATGTATATGGGATAGAAATATCTCACCTTAAGGTACCTTTTTTGAACCCAAATTATGTACCCAAAAGTGAAATGATTTCTATGCTACATAACTTGCATATTATAAAGTAGTTTACTCTTAAATCACTTACCATTGTATTTTATTGATATGTGTCAACTAATTAAATATTGAACTGATTTTCAAATTATCTAAGTTCTAACTCATTGGAAAGAGTGCAACAGTTTGGTTTTACCGTTTATAATGAAAGTATGAAGTCTGAATTATACATAACATGTAATAAATGTGGTAGACATATTTAAAAGAAAATAATATTAAGAAAAATGACCTCATCTCATTGTCTTTGAATTATGAATATATGATATCATGCCCCATGATAGAACTTTCCTACTTGGCTTTCCATTTCTGGAAATGTCTTATATCACATTGCATATTTACAACTAATGAACTATGTAAGAAAAATGTCACTTGAATCTCACATTGTCAATAATGCTTTTCAAAAAGCAAAATAACAAATAAACTTGTATCACAATATAACATTATCTTTTTGTATGTCTATATAGATCTGAAAGTTGTAAGCCATCTACGGTGTTAGTGCACACATGAATTTTGAATAACTTGTCAGATCATGAGCATCAACTATCATCATACTTACTTAGTTTTCCATCCTGTGTTTTGACTGGCTTAATGACAAGCCCTTGAGGAAGCGTCAGTCTGGCTCGGGAGGGAATGACATTGTCATACACTTGGTGGAAACCACCATGCTTCCTGCACATCCCAGGTACACTCTTACTGCATTCAGAGCACCCTGTGTGTAACATTGAAAAAATAATGTTTAAATATAATTGGTACATTGTACTATCTAGATTTATAAATTATTGAATTTAAACATTATTGGCATCAACCATAGAATTAATGTATGTTTAGAAATTAAAGAAGCAATACTTCAATCAAATTTAATGTCCTTCTTGTGAATTAACAAGCATTATGTTTAAAATCAAAGAGGAACAGTTCAATTGTGTTTTTACACTCTAAAGGATTAGGGGAGTTGAGGGTCATTTCTGGCCTCATCAGGGATTTAGAATTAGTTGTTATATTCGTTATCTGGAATAAATGAAGTACGCAAATATGAAATTTAAAATTCATTCAACAACTGGTTTAGGAGCTCGAGATATGGCATTACAAAGAGAGACATAAACCCGCATTTTCGCAAAAAAAATGTCTCTTGTGCGCTATTTTGTTGGAAATTGGCCATTTTGAAGGAAATAAACTAAACATTCTTTAATTTTTGAAAGCCTCTGCATCCAACAAACTAAATATTTGACATTCTTACCCATTGTCATACTATGTCAATGTCCATTTGTAGAAAAGATTTTTTGTTCGTCACATGCAGAGGCTTATTTGGCTATTTCTGCATAGCAATGCAATTTTGTTGCTAGGATAGGGATATACGCATGCCCATTGGAAGCAAATCTTCACCAAGAAAGCACTTATTATTCAATATGATGTTTATAACGGAACTTGGTAAATAAATTTTATTTGTATTTGTTTTCTTCTTGTTATTATGAGCCAAAAATGACCCAAGTCCTTTCAGGGAACATATATGTTATTTGACTGCTAAATAGCAAGGGACAACTGAAATTCCTTGTTAAATTGATACATACGTACACTTGCACTTTAGATTGGTGTTACAAGTCACTGTAGGCAATGACATTGATATGGACATATTTACCAATACACTTGTAGTTAGTATAAATAAAATGTAGCAGTGCGAGACAATTGAATTACATTAGTAACATGTCAGTCCATATGAAATTGATTCAGCCTAATTAATAACCCTTTACAGAACTGAAAAGTAATTACGGTTGGTTTTTTACCTTCTCTTAGTTTGACCAAAGTTGTTCATGGTTTTTTTCAGGTTTATTTTAACTGAGTTAAATAGAACTTTACTGAACATGTCTTATTAGATCTGGCATGTTTATATAATTACCAGAGCATTATATCATTGTTAATATATGCCACGAAAACAGACTGGAGACCAGAGAACTCTGTGATTCAATACTTACAAAAGTCATCTTTTTTCGATGACATATTGAAGACTTCCAGGATGGAAAAGCTGAAATATAAAATTGAAGAAATTCTTTGAAATGAAACTATAATATGTATACAAATTATGAAAAAGGGAGGGGGGACTGGGACACAGTTTCTCTAATTAATTGCCCCCCTTCCTCATCTCCCCTTCCTTTAAAAACAATCTTGGACAAAATCCGAAAACATCAATATTAATCAATTTATTGTGGTATTTCCAGTATAATTCCTGGGCTAGATAGATGAGATGTCCATAATTTCAAACCAACCAACCTCGCAGAGTTGGTAGGAAGCGGCTAGTATTTTACCAGGGCGACATGCATCCAGAACATCAGAAACTTCTCAATATCTTGGAAGCATGTGTACAAATGTACTTGAATAACAGTTCCATTGTCAACAGATTATTAGGTATTTTAAGGTTTATTAGGAAACTAATTTGACTATAGATCTATATAGCTATAAGTGGGCTTTATTGGAGCAATCTATAAATCTTCAGACATAATCAATGATTCTTATGGACTCCTACATCTACTTCCAGCAGTCCCTCAGTGCAACCTGTCAGTTGAGCTAAATACAGGTGAAGTAGACATTTCTGGCTTCAATTTGAATACAATAGTTTACAATGGACTGTGTTCAAACTGGACACCTCTGGGACTACAATATACAAGAATATCCAGTTTGCAGAGATAGAGTTTCATATTGTGGAGTCTAGCTGACTCAAGGATCTATAAAAATGAACAAAAGAAGCAGAACAAATGATCTGGAAAACAAGTCAGAAATGGAGTTTGATTAAGAGAGTACATTCACCCACTTTTTATTTGTAAGATTTTTAATGTGAACATGATATCATAAGGTTGTGGACCAAGGTGTTTTCTATAATGATGCTAATTACACTATCACAATAAGTATAAAACAACTTCATTTTTACTTTTCATTAATTATATATAAAGTTACTACAAATATTCATCATCAGCACATGCACGCACAGTATCCAGAGACAGTAATCGCTTCCTCCTTTGAGATTCGTCACTTAATACAGAAAGAAGACGAAGATCATAAAACAAAAACACACCTTTTGTGACCTAACAAAAAGTAACACGATAGATATAAATCCAATTTTCATGTGATCAGTGATATAATCACTTCCTTTTCTCAGAAAATACAAAGGAGTCTTGTTAAGAGTGTCAATACAATAGCAATGCTACAGTATATATCCTGTATAAACTATGAGGCTTCACCAACAGCTTGGACTGGACTGCAATAAACAGCACTGTCCCAGATTTTGGAACGTTTGTGTACGGTTATCCAGATTTCTTGATATTTGAAAATTTCATGCAGGATTGATTGAAATTAATTGGACATTTCAATTGGTAGAAAAACGACATTTGAGAATCAGAATGACCGACTTGGTTACAATACAGAATGCATACTGTAGCCGTGTTTCGCGTTAGATCAAGGCTCTCAATTTTATATGGCAAATTGATTTGTCATCGCAGAAATTTTTTAATCGACAACACGTATTATACCCATCACATACTATGTTTTGTGGTAGTGTTTGGCCCCATTTAAATCTCAGATCAATCCTTTATGCAATACACACATATTCGTAACCACACACTACAGTTAGTTTTGGAAATGAATCCACTCTCGCGGCGCATAGTGCTCTTGAGGCACCAGGGAGGGGTCAGGGCCCACACCAGGAAAATGACATCCTGTAAATTAATGTAACAGCCAAATAACAGTTAATGCAAGCATAAGGCATCCATTATCAAACAAGCAGAATCCATTAACGAAATCTTACCGTCCTTATTTGTGTATTTGATAAAAATCTTCAAAAATTAGGACAAAGAATAATTTAGTCCCGTTGGTAGCCATTACCGCAATGCATGATGGTATCGGACGTTCGTGACGTAGCTGTCATGGCCGCTTCCATAGAATCCTCAAGTTCGAGCCAAAAGGAAAATAAATCAAAAGAGAAAAGGGGTAATGCACCACTAAATCCCGACTACACCCTCAAATCGGCATGTTTAGAAGTAAGTTATTTACTATAAATATCTTTTTAATATCACTGAATATTCCAAGAATTATTGTGTTTGCAGTAACACTGCAGCCTCATTGAGTCATTCTAATTATAACTCAACTTTCGTTTTTGATCAAGGGTAAATGTACATGAAAGTTATTATTAGCAAAAGCTTATCAATCGAGTCACTGTGAAAGCTGCATATTTCTGGAAACGCTTCAAGAAACGTTATATCCACTCCAAATAATATGAAATATGTGCGACCTAATGAAAATACTGTTTTCTACATAATTTACTTTTTACGTAACACTGTCAGTAAAGTCTATCTATCTAGCTATATGTTATATACTCCACAGAGACCAAAATGGTTTTGAAGTGGAGGTAAAATGGTAAACATCTGGTCAGTGCATTAATGCTGATATGACGTTTACCACATCCGATTCAATTTGTGTAGTTTTTTGTTCGAGGGGGTTGGGTTTGGTTGCAGAGCTCTATTAATTCCATATCCTACCACCTACCCCATTCTAAGGCTGTCATTCGCACCATGTTCCCCTATTTAAAGCTTCCTGCATTAGTTGATATGGAAACTTTGTTTAAATGTAACAAAAAACAATCCAACTCAAGTCCTGTAAAACACTTATTTTACTAGCAAATAATATTGAATCCTGGGGCAAGAAACAAAAGCTGGTAGCACTAGGTAACTTGTGCGTAACCTCAAAAAAATGAACGTGATAAACTGTTATATGTTAGCACAAAGGCATTGTATGCTAGAGTTGTGACCAATGGTTGCATACACACTCCCAAGGGGTACGCAGTCAAACATACAGCTACAATGTAAAACCAAATGTCAGCATACCAGGTGGTTAGTTTGCATTATCCTTAATGCAACCAGCCAAATTACAGTGAAGTACCCTTTGACCTCCATGGATTGAAAATATTAGCATTCAATTTTCCATGACACCAACCAAATATCAAGCACCAACATACGCAGTGATGGTCTAATACCAATAGGTCACAAACCATAACATTCATCAACCCCTGTGAGAGGTAACAGAAAGATTTAAAAAAAAAAAGAGATAAAAACAAGCCCCATAGAATCTTCAACATCAACTCTCAATCTTTAAAAAACAAGCAATATACATCTACTTAATTTAAAAGACAAAATAAGACACAATTATTGGGACACAGTCAAAGACTCTGAAGTGTCTGCTCAGACAACTTCAAAGTATACAGAAATGATAGTCAAAAAATACTAAATTATAAAAGAGGAGGAGTCTCTGTGGCCATTGCGATCGTTATATCAGTGATGAGGTTCATGTTATCTCCTTATGGTAACACCACAGAAATTGTGTGGACAAAACTTAATACTGTTGGTAAGAAATCATTGTATATTGCATCATTCTACAACCCAGAGACATAACAGTTTATGAGGTCTTGAAACCTCCCTCAGAAAAGCAGTTGGTCTAAACAATGCAGTAATCATAGTCAGTGGTGACTTCAACAAGGTCTGTCAACCAAACACAGACCATCCCCAGGTCCACTATGATTTTGCTGACCTACTAGATAAAACTGGCCGACCACAAATAATAGAACAACCAACTAGAAATGGAAACACTTTGGACCTTACCATCACAAACCTACCAAATCAATTTTCACATTCTGAAGTCATGCCAGGTGTATTTGACCATGGCATAGAGTTTTGTGAATTCATTACTTATTATGGTTTATATTCGCAAATGATACTTTGGATATAACATGTTGATAACATGTTTGGAATTATAACCCTGAGTTGACAGTTTGATACTTTGAACATTTTGAGTCAGCCCTACCTCTAAGGGCTGTAGGGCGGGGCCCAAAGGAGTCAGTGTGCTAAGAATTTTGTTTTGTTTAGAATCAGAGGTGCTAGTTTCAAATACTTTTCAGTCTTAAATCTGTATGCTAGATATTGAATAAGGTGGTTTTATTGTTTTTTTTATGACTTTGAATAATATTTCTGTTCATGTTTAAAAAAAAAATCTTTGTATAAATATATCAGAACTCAGGTGACCGCTAATACATGGGCCTCTTGTTTTCCTAAATAAACATCTGTGTTAAGTTTGCAAGAGTTAGAATATACTGATATACCACTCTCAATATCTCATAATAAATGGATTTCTTAAAAAAGATATTATGTTTTCAACAAGAGAAACACACAAATTATTCTTACTGATTATATTGGATAATTGTCAATTGTATGCAACTGATCAGCAACAATAAAAAATGGAACTGATTCAAATCACAGGTTAAAAATCTAAATTTTATAATTATCGTGAACATAATCTGCTAAAATGATTCAAAATATAAAATCAAGGATGATGTGTCGTATTTGAAAGAAAGTATAGTATAGTATGTCAATAAGGGGAAAGTCTGCCCTGGCACCAGTTCACAAAAATAAACACATTCAGAGGAGACAACTTCCCCTTTGTATATGATACATGTGATATGTTTTCTTGTCAATTAGAAGTCGTCTCCCCTTGCTCACTTACACATGTATTCAGGAAGCTAATATAATGTATCATTCTAACAAGCTATTTCTAGTTAATTCTTGAGCTAAATGTAACTTAATATATGTTAATTGTTTTGGTAAATATGATTAATGTAATTTGCATGTAAAAAAATGGATGTATGTTAATTTATTTAATAAATATAATTACCTGGTAATGTAATTTATATGTAACATAATGGATGTATGTTAATTTATTTAATAAATATGATTAATGTAATTTACATGTAACATCATGGATGTATGTTAATTTATTTAATAAATATAATTAATGTAATTTGCATGTAACATTATGGATGTATGTTTATTTATTTGATAAATGTAATTAATGTAATTTGCATGTAACATAATGGATGTATGTTAATTTATTTAATAAATATAATTAATGTAATTTGCATGTAACATCATGGATGTTTATGTGCTTGGTTGGATCGTCATGTCATCATGACAGCAAGTCATACTCCATTTAGCATATTCCGTCTTTGCGTATTGCAGAGTTATCTTCTCTTGGGAGCTGGTATTCATTGTTACGTCACTTGTTTGTGAGAGTAACGTCATCAATTTTTGAGAAAACGACGTATTTTTCTCACACAAACCAATGACGTAACAATTAATACCTGCTCCCAAGAGAAAATAACTCTGCAATACGCAAAGACGGAATAAGTACATTTGGTTAATTTTTGGTTTGTTAAGATTATTATTTCATAGACATGAACTTTCATGTTTTAGGTATTTCTCTTATAAAACTTGAATTCCATTAACTAGCTTTAGTTGTTTTTTTTTCTTTGTCACTTTTAGTCAACTGAGACAGACTAGAACTAGTGATGGTGTTTTTATGGAAAGTTTGTGATATTTACATTAATCACAAGGTACTGTATATAGGCCAAATATATAAACCTTGTTATATTGCTATCATTTGTTCAGCAAAATTTTGGCATTATGAAGGGGTTGGGCAATTCGTTGAACTAGACATATAGAGGAATTGTGTTTAGAAAAATATCAGGAGGTTTTGTAACATGTTATAGGTCTAGGTGGAAAACGGCAACTGAAACAAGGTACATTTAGTAGCATTGCATACTTCATATATATACAAGAGGGGCATTGTGTGAAAGGTTTTCCTGTATATGGACGAAGGGCATTTGTACATCAAAGATTACTATATTCAAATGATAGGCACCCAAAAGATAGAGGTTTTGCTAAAATTATGAATTAAGGGTCAATATAAGAAGGTTTTACAGTATATATATGTATGAGGGGCATTATACCATATTAAGGTTTTACTGTAAGCAAAGTTTAAATAGGTTCTTATTGTAGTTGTAATTGTTGCAGAACTACTCTTGCTATGATTTATACAAACATTGATATTGAAGTTGAAACAAATTAAAGGCTGCCATATTTGTTACTTTCCTTCATCAGAACCAGACGATTCACTGTGTAAGAGTTTGTCTGATGAACCCAGCTATAGTCTAGTGTGTTGAGTTAAAAGCTACTGGTGTGCTCTCCTGGGTTATAAATCCAGAAAATTAGGCAAAGCTTGTTAATGGTAACCTTATAAACACCTTTGCCAGTTTTAACCTCACTGTTCTGACAAAGTGAGTTAAAATCCTTCTGCACTGATATGTACAACACATTCAAATAATTTAATCACATATTTCTTGTTTTTATTTTGTAGGAGGGTAAGATCAGTTTGGATTGCATAAGACGTCATAATTTCAAAGATAATTCCCAGTGTGAGAGTGAGTTTCAAAACTACAGAAATTGTAAAGCATTTTGGGTAAGTTTTATTAATCTAGCCTGATCATCTGTTCCCCCTTAGACAGGACATTTTAGGGGCTTACATATAATACAAGACAAATGTCTGTTCTTTATACCCTTGTGATCCAAAACTGATCCCAAAATTGATATATTCAATGCTTTAAGTTTAACTCCACACATGCTGACCTCCTGTGCTAGCCTATAGCTACACACACAGAATATTAGCTTCAGATTAGCTAGGTATTTTTATCTATTGTGTCATTGACATTTGACGGTCTGTAATTGGTTCTAGACAAGAAACAACTTCTCTTAATATTTATTGAATTCATCCAGACATGCTTGTATACTATATATAATTACTCAGGTTAAATAAAGAGATGGGAACCTGCCTGTATGTTATTTGGTTACCAATTCTTACTCAGTATTGACAGGCTACTTCATTCTGGACGATAACCTTTCTAAATAGCAATGGACTTTGATATAGTCTGGTATACATTTGTGTAATTCAAATGTAGTTTTGTCAAAATTAGGCCATTTTGAAATATGCTCCCTACTTTACCCCACATATCTCTCAACTAACCTTAATTATTATTTCCAGAGATTATCTTAGAATCCAAAAGAGGAATCTTTTGAAAATGACGTGTTGATACACTTTGATATTTAGATATTGACTAACGGTTTAAAAACTTTCCACGGTCAAGGTCACTGTTACAAAAAATAGACCATAGGGGATCAGATGGTCCTTATCTTAGAATCCAAAAGCCTAATGTTTTTGAAATATTGAATGTTGATTCAAATGGTGACACACTGTGATATTTAGTGGTGCAATATGAGTTTAAAATGTTTCCAAGGTCAAGGGCACTGTTACTAAAAATAGATCCCTGATATTTGAATCCAATAGACCCATCTTTTTAAAACATTCCATGGATATTATCATATATAAACACTGTAATAATTAGGTGTGCAATAGGGGTTTAAAAATTCTAAGGTCGAGATCAAGGTCACTGTTACTAAAAATAGACCTTTGGGGATACAGTCCTTATTGCAGAATCTGAAAGACTAATTTGACAAGGTGATACACTGTGCTTATGTAGATGTGCAAAGGGTTTTTTAAACGTTTTAAAGGTCATTGGTCAAATTCAAGTTAACTCTCACTTAATGTCAAATCATGATGGCATGACCCAAAGGTATATTAATGCAATATTAGTAAAATTGATTGGGGATAGCTACCGAAAGGCCAAATTTGGAACACATCCTTCGCTTAAAATGCTGTTATTTGTACTAAAGGAGTAAGTGGGCCCCAAACCCTCTGCCCCCATGTTGGCTGCACCATATGTTTATTAAACATTGAGCCTCCTTAGCCCAACAAACCTGCAAAAGCAGATTAAATTAGATTCAGATCCCTTAATCCATACTACTGACTGAGTAGGATTACCGTAAGAATCTTTCTTACCATTGAGCCTCCTGTTGGCCCAACATGTCCCAGGCCAAATTTAATCAAATACCACTCAGCTGTTCTGGACAAGTAGTGTTTTAAAGTAAAAAAAATACATAGACACTGCACCATTAATGTCTATTTCATTATTCAGAGCACAGGAGGTCAAAGGTTATAATACAGCACCTACAGTTACGATATAAACTGTATACATGTCCACTGCCATCAAAGTGGATGGTGTGCTGTATCCTGACTATTTACATAATATTACCACTAAATTGATAAATCTCTGATCTGCTGTGAACTGAGGTGGCTGTTTTTAGGGGCCTTGTGCCTCTTGTTTTTCAAAGTGTGAGAGCTGGAGCTAGAATTTGTTAAACTAAAATCACTACAAAGTGCTAAAGAATGTGACACATAATATCTAGTTGATTATGTTTTTGTACAACCTGTGTGTTTATTCTATTTTCAGACTAAGGTTCAATGGCGTCGGTTTTGGAAAGGAGATAGGCCTACGTTACCCCTTCCAGAAGATCGCGAGCAGGCTAGAAAAGACTATGCAGATATCATGGAGAAAGTGATGGCTAAAAGTCAAAAATAATAAGCCAGAAACATAGTGTTTAGTTTACATTTGTTCAAAGACAGGGCCTGAAGGCTGTGATATAGTATATGGCAAGATGGCATCCACCAGCCTGTTCTTAGTGACAGATACTGTTTTTGAATGAAAGTCTGCCTATCAGGTCGTTTAGAATGTATGCTTGGAGTTTTTACAGATTACAATAAAAAGACAATCACCTTCTAAAAACTTTTTAAATTTGAAGGTTTTCTAATGTGTGGGAATTCTTCAAGCTTTCATGATCACATGATAGTAATTAACAGGATCAAGGGTTGTTTAAACAAGAGTGATACAAATTTGCTCAAGAAAGATAGCATTTCATGCAAGTACATTTTGTAATTAACTAACACAAGATAGCAGTTAACATAGATATTTTTGTTAAAAAGGCATCAGTTCTAACATAGATATTTTTGTTAAAAAGGCATCAGTTCAGCTAAATCTACTTAGAAAATTGAAATACCTTGTCGACCGCCAAACACTCCAACAAATGTATTTTACTTTTATAAGACCAGCAATAGAATACAGGGATATCATTTGCGAAAATTTTACAAACTTACAATCACAAATGATAGAAAATATACAACTTGAAGCGGCATGAATTGTAACTGGGGGCGCCTATATATATATAGCTAACTCACTAGCCACTTCAACCTTTGCAAAGAAACGGGACGGCAATCACTCACATGTAGACACAAACACAAAATAATACATTTATATCAAATATCACAATACCCCACCATATCTTCCAGATCGACATTCAAAAATACACCACCAGAAAACTAGAGACACAGATAAATTTCGACCTCCACGTTGTAGAACAAATATATAAATTCTTTCTTACCTGCTACTCTCAATCTATGAAATACTCTCCCTGAAGTTATTATAAAAACCCATCTTACTAGAAATACATCCCAATTACAATCTTATTTTTATTGTGGTACTAGAACAGGACAGATTCACCATGTCAGGCTATGTATGAAATGCTGTTCACTAAATGAGCACCTGTTCACTAACATGTAGTTGAGAGCCCACTCTGTTATTGTCGCGTGGCAAATGAAACAAGCGAACAATATCTATTGCTTTGTCATAATTATGAACGTATTAGACCAGTAAGTTTTGCATCTATCCAAAATCAGCTTTCTGTCGAAGTTTTACTGTTTAGTGACAACAATCTATCTTACATACAAAATAAAAATATATTTAAATGTGTACAATGTTTCATTATTAAATCAAATCGATTTGTATAAGTTTCATATGAAAACTCATGTTTGCGGCTTGCATTGTCTTGTGAAGTAGCTAATAATTAAGCGTCTATGTAAATTGTAGCTATTTTTGTTGTGGTACACTATTTGTTTGTTTCCTTCTGAATATGACATCAGTTTCAAATTTTCTTTTCCTCTTTCACTCCCCTTTATCTTTACATTCTCCTACTTCTACACGGTATAAAACTATTGAAACATGTTGTTGTTGCTACCATTTGTATTCATATTGAGTCAAACTTCCTTGTGCATGTAATTTCTATGAAGGAAAAAGATTTGTGCAAGTTTTCAAAATTTGTTTGTGAATCCTTTTTCATTGTCAAATTAATCAAATACATGCAATACATTTATTAAATATGAAATAAAACAAAGTAACACAAACTAGCTATTCACACCAGAAAGTAATTCATTTAAGATGGAATTTATCACAAGAAAATGGTTACTAACACAAGAATTAATTCTAGTAATCGACACAGAAATAATTAACATAAAATCAATAGTAGTTCGCACAAAATATTAATACAAGGTAGTGAAGGGTCATATGTCGACAGATGGTTAGACCACATAAAGTGCTATAGTCTCACTACCAGCCATAACCTGGACACGGTAGGAGCCATAACCAGTGTGCCTATTTTCTTTTTCACCAATGAACCATTGGACAAGTAATTATATAATTGGATGGTCAAGCTGATATGGACTTTAATATATACACTGATAATCTCAGAGAGGAGCAACAGGGCAACCTGATGTGCAAAGCTAGGGTGCATCAATATACACAGCAAGATAGAAATGAGCTATCCAGACAATATCAGGATTGCCATCCTCTAGCCCAGTGTTAGAGATCTAAGTCCAATGGGTTTCCTATGAGACTTTTGATGGCGTCGCAGCATAACATTATTTCTGGTGTTGAGATTATATTTACCTATGCATCAAGCAAATCCTGGCTTTCTCTGAATACTCTTAATACCTGGGTTGTTGATCTTTTCAATTCAATGTACTGATTTAAAGGAAATATATATAAAAAAAACCCAACATATTTTCAGAAAAAAATAGATTATTAATCACACCAACACATGACATCAGAAATACAACACATCATTATCACAGGTCTTTCTCGTGACAATTCCTCTCTTGACTGGAATCGGTACCATTCACATTTTCTGTTTTTCTGTCAATATTGCTCCATGGCATGGGATGTTCCACGACCTGTCAAAAAATAATATTTTATTTCAAAAGCCTGGTTACCTTCGGAGAAATATTTGTTTCTTATAGTTCCTATTGAAGTGACTTCAAAAAAGGCAACGCGCAATCATTGCTTTGTCGAAAATGAGAAATTTATGGAGGATGTGATTCTGCTCAGAAATATGATTATAACAATTTCAAAGCCCTGCCTTAACCCAATCCAAATTCCTCTTCATATTTGTAAATATCTGGACAGAAAATAATACACCATGCCCATACATAATTTCTACACAACAAGGCAACGTTTGTAAGTACCGGGTAGATTAAATCATACACAAAAACACCGAGGTGTGCGACAGCCTCGGTGAGGTAACCCAACATTGTCACGACATAGTCCTGGATAGTCAGTAAACAACTTCCTTCACTCAATCTGGATGGAATCATCGAGGCTGATATAAGGAAGTATGTTTTTGAGCGATATTTCAAAATAGGCTACAGATCGCGCCAGGAAATAATTAGTTTCCACCATCGGGTCCGCAATATTTACCATAGTAAATGTTGACTTAAATATTACTTTGTAATACATAGCCGCATTTCTCTAACGTGAAGTTTGAAAACAAAAAGAATGTATTAAGTAAAATAATTATATTGCCGTTTGACAAAAGGGATTGGACATAATGACTTAATGGATAAACTTTAGTTGTCATCTATGTCCATAATAACATCTGTTAAAACTTTGACTTCCCAACACTGCATACTAACCATGCCTCGTGCTATAATACCAAAAGCACGTCACACTATATATGTACACTTAGATAACGAGATGACAATTGAATCGGACAAGTCAACCCGGATACGTATGGTCTAGCACCTGGTCCTTGTGTAAGACATTTACCAACGTGGGAAAAAAACTTCGAAATAAACGTTTCAGAGTTTCAAATATCGGTCATTTTTGTTTCAACTTGGCAAACGCAGATACCTCGTTTTATTGTTAACACAAGGGACTTGATTGTTAAACATACGCTTCCAGCAAGAGAGAAAAAAAGATGGTGATTGTTCGCATGATACATGTTTCGGTCGACAAAGTTCTGCTAATTGTTTCAACAGACTGTCAGTATTTGAATCTTGAGGTTTCATAGGAACCACTTTTAGCCAAAATGCATGAGGAAATTTAATTTATATCAAGGTCACTATCCTTTGATACACAATAAGGTATTTTGTTTTTCATTATGCCCATTGGTGTTTCATTTGGTTCCGTTATCACTACCCCGGTTATCTTTATGAGAACCTGGCATTACTTTGGGTTTGACGAAGTTCGACATGTCGTGTGATGTCGATAATTACAAGATACTGATTACCCTTTCGGAACACTTCGTGTTATATTTTCCGTGTAAGCCATGGGTATGTGTGTGTACATATTTTTCTGTTCCTAATGTTGGCCTACTAGATTAATGCATGTTGAGTCTGAATCGCTGTTTTGTTTCCGGTGTTCTCCTGCTTTCTTACCAAGAAGATAGAAATTACTTGCGTAAACTTTATTTTCAAGAAATTGAATTAAAGATACTACTATTCAAGAGAGTATACAACAAAATATAATTAAAGATACTACTATTCAAGAGAGTATACAACAAAATATAATTAAAGATACTACTATTCAAGAGAGTATACAACAAAATATAATTAAAGATACTACTATTCAAGAGAGTATACAACAAAATATAATTAAAGATACTACTATTCAAGAGAGTATACAACAAAATATAATTAAAGATACTACTATTCATTTGGCTTCAGTTTATATTTTGATATTGACCTAAAAAGTACGGTTCAATACAAAACTCATCGATAACAAATTCATAATTTATTTCGCGATCGATAGCATCCCTTCTTTAAGGAGTTTACATGACATAATTGATTCACAGTTCCAAAGCCAGTTTTGAGTATCTGTGTTTATCTCGATAGATACGTCAAGTTGACCGATATACTATTTAGGTAAGGTTTTACGACCATATTTTTTATCTAAGCGATTTAGATGTATACTTTGATTGCACATTAGCTACATATAAAGTAGAGTATGAGTGACCTAGATACCTCCCTTGATTTGACATCTTGACAGATGCCACATGTGGTTCCCTACCAGAACACTAAAATTCACCTCCAAGTTTTGTTTGGGATAATGTTTTCTTCCCTTTTGTTTTGGTGCTACCTCATTTCCGGTTGCTGTCTTTTGTTAAAGACTTTGATTAAAGGTTTTGTCCTCTTGTATAAATAAAGATGTGGTACATTTTCTTCAGATTTTATTTGTAAACTTTGTTAGATATAATTGATTTTTCCTTTATTGATTTACAATCTTTAATGTTTAATCAAACAAAACTATCGACCATCCGAGCGACCTTTATGTGATAGCGGTTCTCAAGACCTCGTTTTTTCACACCACCTAATAAATTATGCATATCAACCGGAATACGATATTAGCAGTCGAAAGGATATACATCGGAGTTAGAAAGATTAAAGGTTTTTAGGTGCGGTCGTCTGCTCAAGAATTAAATAGATTAAAGGTTTAGATGTTCGGTCGTCTGCTCAAGAGTTAGTATTCTGCGTTAGTCTTGCAAAATATCGACGACACTTTGAGACTGTGTGGAGATGCTTGACTGCAATCACCTGCCCATGCTGGAGTATTGATTCTGCATATGAATAATTCCAAACACTTAAGATTAAGATTATTCTACGCAAACAACCATCTCATAACACCGTTCACGTACTTTGAATCGGCTACATTGTGTAGATACAAGAAACTAATAACAGAGGATTGGAACGGGAACGGTGTCGCCCATAACTTCCACTAGTCATGAATAATTCAACCAGGGTTTTGCTACATAGCTTGTATGTAGTGATGCAGGTTTTGGATATTGTTTACTTTGTATATTGCATTGTTAAAAAAAACCCAAAATAGCGCGGATATGTATAGCTTACTGAAATATCATTGTAGTACAAATATATTTAACTAATCATATCCCCCACAGCTCCCCCAAAACATTGATATTAACCTGATCATGTACACCGGTCGATAAGTACACCAAGAAACATGATAACAAGATTCTCCTTCTCAATACTCGATATCTATCATACGCCCCAGTGCTGACCCGTATGTAACATATGATAGTCATGTTTACCATCGTTAGCGCGTCATGAGCAATTATGTAATCTATATAGGGGGAGATCAATTATATCAATGACGTCATCTTTACAAGAGTGAACAAAAGAACAAATACTCGATATTCGTTTATAAAGAGGGAAGTTATGACAAACAATCATTACCTAAAGGTAGATACAAAGTCGAACACTCGACGGGTCTAAGGGCGTTACACAGTTTCTGTTTATGAGCAGGGATAAGCGAAAAACAAGATACTTGTTTATAATGAAAGTAACAAGGCCAATAGCTTACTACATGAGGAACGTCACGAATGCAAAATTGTGTTGAAAGTCATAAACATTTAGGCGTAATATTTAGTGCAGACGCAAAATGGTCTTTACATATTTACGAAATTCAAAAAACATGCATGAAAAAGGTATCAGTACTACGAAAGTTTAAATTACTGTTGAGTAGGAAAACTTTGTTAAGAATATATAAAGCATTTGTGTTGCCTGTGTTGGAATATGCCTGTGAAGTTTGGGATGGTTGTTCTCTGGCAGATCTAACTAAACTTGAACAAGTTCAGCTTGAAGCAGCAAGAATTATTACTAGCCTACCCTCTTTTTCTAGTAAACAATCACTGTATCAAGAATCCCAACTTGAACCTCTATCTGAAAGAAGAAAACTTAAGAAACTTTCCCTAGTGTACAAACTCCATAATAATAACACCTTCTTATTTAACTAACATTCTTCCTCCTAAAGTATGCGAACGCAATAGCTACAACTAAAGAAATACTGAAAACTACACTGTTCCCAATTTCCGACTGTCTAGTTCATTCAAATCCTTTATTCCTTCTCCTATAAGACTATGGAACGATTTACCAAATACTGTCAGAGAGCAGCCATCGGTTAACATTTTTAAACCATCGATTCAGCGTAACCAAGGTTACTTGTTGCCTATTTTTTTTCATGTAGGAACTCGAAAACTAAATATTTTACATACACGATTGTGTCATTCATGTAGTAGTTTAAATTATGATTTGTATAGAGTTAATATTGTAGGTGATCCAATGTGTGCATGTGGAAATGAGTGTGAAAATGCAGTCCATTAATTTTTTGATTGTATGCTGTATATCAGACAAAGACAAATTTTGATTGATAATATCTCACGTTATTGTAATGTTTCTCTAAATGTTATTATGTACGGTTCTCCAAATTTGTCAGATGAAGACAATGAAAATATCTTCCATATAGTCCAAACCTACATTAAACATAGTAACAGATTTTAAGGTCAGTAGTATTATCCTGTCATCTCTCTTTCTTATTCTTCTAAATTTCTTTTTCTTCCCTTTTCCCTTCCTTTCTTCTTTGTTCATATATTTTATAAATATATTTGTTGTTGTTGTCATGTAATCAATATAATGAAATGTATTGGAGAGGGCGTTTCTAAGTTGAGATAACTTGTGCCTAATCTTTTTTGTTGAATGACAAATAAAAAATGTTTAAAACAATGCAAAATCCTCAATTCCTGTTGATGAATAACGGCAAACATTGAATACCAGGTTTTTAAGGTGGACAAGGAAAGAAAACACTGAATACATGTTTAAACGGTTGAATGGGAGGGGGAGGGGGGCAAACACTGTTTTAAAGGGGGGGGGATAGAACAGCACACAGTCAGTAGGAATTTTTAAGGTGGAAAAGATCGGTAAACACTAAATACCTTTTTTCTAAGGTGGATAGGAGGGCAAACATTTCCCTTTTTGTAAGGTGGAAAAAGTAGACAAACAATCAATACCTGTTCTTTGAGATGTAAAAGGAGGGCAAACACTCAATGCCTGTTAATCAATACCTGTTCTTTGAGATGTGAAATCTTTTTTAGATATTAAAGGAGGGCAAACACGTAATACCAGCTTTTTGAGATGTAAAAGGAGGGCAAACACATAATTCCAGTATTTTTTCAATGTAAAATTAGGGCAAACATTCCATACTATTTTTTGGATGATGTAAAAGAAGGACAAACACTCAACACTAGTTTTTTTTTTTTTAGATTTAGGAGGAGGTCAAACACTCAACACTAGTTTTTATTAGATTTAGAAGGAGGGCAAACACACAATACCAGTTTTGAGAGATGTAAAAGAGGGCAAACAATCAATACCAGTTTTCGAGATGTAAAAGGAGGGCAAACATTAAAAACCAGTTTTTTGAGATGTACAAGGAGGGCAAACACTAAATGCTTGTTCTATAAGATGGAATAGGAGGGCAAACACTCAAAGCTTGTTCTATAAGATGAAATAGGAGGACAAAAAACCAATGCTTGTTCTATAAGCTGGAATAGGAGGGCATAAACCCAATGCTTGTTCTATAAGATGGAATAGGAGGGCAAAAACCCAATGCTTGTTCTATAAGATGGAATAGGAGGGCAAAAAACAATGCTTGTTCTATAAGATGGAATAGGAGGACAAACACTCAATGCTTGTTCTATAAGATGGAATAGGAGGGCAAATATTCAAAACCATTTTTTTGAGATTTAAAAGGCGGGCAAACACTAAATGCTTGTTCTATAAGATGGAATAGGAGGACAAAAATTCAATGCTTGTTCTATAAGATGGAATAGGAGGGCATAAACCCAATGCTTGTTCTATAAGATGGAATAAGAGGGCAAAATAACAATGCTTGTTCTATAAGATGGAATAGGAGGGCAAAAAACAATGCTTGTTCGATAAGATGGAATGGGAGGACAAACATTCAAAACCAGTTTTTTTGAGATGTAAAAGGAGGGCAAACACTAAGTGCTTGTTCTATAAGATGGAATAGGAGGACAAAAACTCAATGCTTGTTCTATAAGATGGAATAGGAGGGCAAAAACTCAATGCTTGTTCTATAAGATGGAATATGAGGGCATAAACCCAATGCTTGTTCTATAAGATGGAATATGAGGGCAAAAAAACAATGCTTGTTCTATAAGATGGAATAGGAGGGGAAAAAAACAATGCTTGTTCTATAAGATGGGGTAGGAGGGCAAAAGACCAATGCTTGTTTTATAAGATGGAATAGGAGGGCAAAAACCCAATGCTTGTTCTATAAGATGGAATAGGAGGGCAAAAAACCAATGCTTGTCTATAAGATGGAATAGGAGGACAAACACTCAATGCTTGTTCTATAAGATGGAATAAGAGGACAAACACTCAATGCTTGTTCTATAAGATGGTATAGGAGGGCAAAAACTCAATGCTTGTTCTTTAAGATGGGGTAGGAGAGCAAACACTTAATTCTCTTTTCCCCCTCAGATCGGATAGGACGGCAAATACTGAATGTTTGTATTCAAAGTTTGAAATAGCTCCTGCTTTTGAAGAGAGATGCAACCACAACAACTAAATCCTGCTTATAAGGTGGATATAAGGATATGAGGGGCAAACACTTCATACATGTTAGACAGTAGAATGCATGAGATCAAAAACGTAATGCCTATTTACACGGGCAAAATGTCAATATCTGTAAGGAAGGATACGAGGACAAACACCAAATATATAAGGTGTTTTACGAAGGCTTACATTCAATAGCTGCTTTAAGTTTGGATAGGAGAAACAGACTCATTAAATATTTATTAGGTGGGATAGGACGACAACAACTCACCGACAAGAAAGCAAACACGACGGTAAATACTCAGTGTTTAAGGACGGCGGACAAACTCTCAATACTTGTTCATTAGAAACAAGTTAGGGCAAAACGTATCGATGTTTAGCTACATTACGAGGTAAACATCTTAATACATTTTTTAAAAGAAAAAATAAGGGCAATAAGGGCAAGTTCCCATCACCAGTTGATAAAGACTGATACATTGTGAAATCCTTTAAACCGATTATGAAGACGGAAACAAGAGCAAACATTCAAGACCTGGTTATAAAGAAGGATTAGAGGGCAAACATTCAGTACCTGGTCAGTAAGAATTATAAGAGGGCAAACATTCAAAACCTGGTTATAAAGAAGGATAAGAGGGCAAACATTCAGTACCTGGTAATAAAGAAGGATTAGAGAGCAAACATTTAATACCTGGTTATAAAGAAGGATTAGAGGGCAAACATTCAGTACCTGGTTATAAAGAAGGATAAGAGGGCAAACATTCAGTACCTGGTAATAAAGAAGGATAAGAGGGCAAACATTCAGTACCTGGTAATAAAGAAGGATTAGAGAGCAAACATTTAATACCTGGTTATAAAGAAGGATTAGAGGGCAAACATTCAGTACCTGGTTATAAAGAAGGATAAGAGGGCAAACATTCAGTACCTGGTAATAAAGAAGGATAAGAGGGCAAACATTCAGTACCTGGTAATAAAGAAGGATTAGAGAGCAAACATTTAATACCTGGTTATAAAGAAGGATTAGAGGGCAAACATTCAGTACCTGGTTATAAAGAAGGATAAGAGGGCAAACATTCAGTACCTGGTAATAAAGAAGGATAAGAGGGCAAACATTCAGTACCTGGTAATAAAGAAGGATAAGAGGGCAAACATTCAGTATCTGGTTATAAAGAATGATAAGAGGGCAAACATTCAGTACCTGGTTATTAAGAGGGATAAGAGGGCAAACATTTAGTACCTGGTTATTAAGAGGGATAAGAGGGCAAACATTCAGTACCTGGTAATAAAAAAGGATTAGAGAGCAAACATTTGATACCTGGTTATAAAGAAGGATAAGAGGGCAAACATTCAGAACCTGGTAATAAAGAAGGATAAAAGGGCAAACTTTCAGAACCGGGTAATAAAGAAGGTTAAGAGGGCAAACAGTCAGTACATGTACCTGATTAAAAAGAAGGATTAGGGGGCAAACATTCTATACCTGGTAATAAAGAAGGATAAAAGAACACATATTCAGTACCTGGTTATAAAGAAGGATTAGAGGACAAACATTTAGTACCTGGTTATTAAGAGGGATAAGAGGACAAACATTCAGTACCTGGTTAGAAAGAAGGATAAGAGGGCAAACAGTCAGTACCTTATTAAAAAGAAGGATTAGAAGGCAAACATTCGATACTTGTTATAAAGAAGGATTAGAGGACAAACATTCAGAACAAGGTAAAAAAGAAGGTTAAGAGGTCAAACAGTCAGTATCCGATTAAAAAGAAGGATTAGAGGGCAAACATTCGATACCTTGTTATAAAGAAAGATGAGGGGGAAAACATTCAGTACCTGTTTATAAAGAGGGATAAGAGGGCAAACATTCAGTACCTGGTTATAAAGAGGGATAAGAGGGCAAACAATAAGTACCTGCTTATAAAGAAAGGTGAGAGGGCAAACATTCAGTACCTGTTTATAAAGAGGGATAAGAGGGCAAACATTCAGTACCTGGTTATAAAGAGGGATAAGAGGGCAAACATTCAGTACCTGGTTAGAAAGAAGGATAAGAAGGAAAATATTTAGTACCTGGTTATTAAGAGGGATAAGAGGGCAAACATTTAGTACCTGGTTATTAAGAGGGATAAGAGGGCAAACATTCAGTACCTGGTTAGAAAGAAGTATAAGAGGACAAATATTCACTACCTGGTTAAAAAGAAGGATAAGAGGCAAACATTCAGTACCTGGTATTAAAAAAGGATAAGAGAGAAAATATTTAGTACCTGGTTATTAAGAGGGATAAGGGGGCAAACATTCAGTACCTGGTTATTAAGAGGGATAAGAGGGCAAACATTCAGTACCTGGTTATTAGGAGAAACACGAGGGTATATAATCATACTTGATAATATGAATGCAACTATAGCAAAAATAAGAATGATTTGAGGGCAACAACGTTATACCTTTTTATAAAGAGAGTTGGGAGTACAAACCATTCAATTCGAAGGATACGAGGGGAAATACCTCTTCCTGTATTATAAGGACTATAAGGATGGATCCGAGGGGAAAAACGTTTATATAAAGAGGGATTCGAAGGCAAACATTCATTAGGTCGCTTCTGGTTTATATTTGTTGTTATGATATACTAGACCGTAATTGGCGACTACCTGGTGTATGTTTGATACACTGCTGAACTCAATACACCCGAGTGAGATCCTATCATTGACTCCGTGTAGTGAGAGGGCGTGGCTATAGGTATTGTATGCTCTATACATACTCGTGTATCAGAACCTACCGATCAGAGCCGATCTGGATAGTGTCAACTCGGGACGGGTGCCAACACTAAGTCATATACATCGAGCCTACCATTTCCCGTTTAAGTTTGTGTGACGTTTTTACATTTACGAACTTTGTAACGGTAATGTTTGATATTACTACAACGTTGTTTCATTATTGGACAAAATACGATACTGTTCGGACCCAGCTGTGCAGTGTTAATCAATAACTTCAAATTTCTTAATCGGACCAACACTTGCTTGAACGTATTGGTGACATCAGTTTCCCCCACTTAAAGTGGGCGCGCTAGGAAGGGAAATGACGGAGGCGGAAAACTGTGATGCTAATTTCGATGAAGTATTTAAAAAATTCGACGAAATCCAATTTAGTAGGCGAAATATTGAGGACTTATCGTTACACACTATTCCTACTGGGTCACATGAATTCCAAAAAGTGTTGTGGACCTGCGAGGACACAGAGAAACAAAACAAAAATGAGGAGGAGGTAACCTTCAGACAACGAAGTCATACAATAGACAGTACATATGGGAAACCCAAGAAACATCATGTGCATTTTTCATCACGTTTGGAGACTAAACCCGTTAACATGGGATCCAACGAAAGCATTGATGGCACGCGCCATGGTATACTCCTACGACATAACAGCAATTCGTTTGGTAGAGAGAGGAGTAACACTATAGATTCTGTTTATAAAAAGGAGAAGTTCTTCACTATTCCACAGAATTCTAGGGTTCACCACTCGTCATCTGATTCCATAGAGGAGGAGCAGACGACAGGTGATAAACAATCTCAAAGTGTTCAGTGTTCTAACCGCAAAACCAGTGTCGGTGATAAAAAGAGTTCCAGAAGTGTTGGAGGAAGGAGTCCTGTATCGTCATCCCACAGAAAAACAAGCTCAGGAGAGTCACCTTTATCTCGAACTAATATCGGATCTCCACAACGGAAACATTCTCAGAGTAGTCATCGAGTCCACTGAAGCTGTTGTCCAATAGGTTACTACAAATCATACATGTAGAGTTTGTTATCGTGACCGGTATGACGCACATGGTCACAGCGTTATTGAAGAGAGGGAACTTATCGGATGGATTAAGGATTGTCTCTAGTTGTCTCGCAGCGATTGAAGTATGTGCCCATATCATTACTAACATAATACGTTGCTAGGTCAAAGTCTATACAACACACGCAAAAATTGCAGATGTAACAGAACATCGCAGGTAATAAAAACATGTTTTAGATATTAAAGGTAATTTGCAATAACTGGATTTCGTTGTTTAAGAAGAATATGGAAGTACATTTGATAATTCTGATTATGAATGAATCAAATAAGATATACTTTGTTACTATGTTTTTAATATATTTTTAATTAAACTAACACATGAACTATATTTTATGTACGAAATCCGCCTTTTTTGTCGTGTTGTCTCTAGTTTTATGTGTACATGCAGTTTTAAAATTTTGATGTGTTTGCTTCAGAATATATATACACTTCGTTGCAAATGGATAATTAAAAATCACGAGAATGTGTTGAAAACATTTGATATAGCTGGTTTATCGTGTAATCAATACCACACGTACAGGTACATCCTAGTGTGTATTTTTTCAGCTTGAGAGCACTCTGTAAACTACTTTGGAGGTTAACTTATTTTAAGTAACTTCGCATTAAGTCGTATGTTTAAATAGAACAAAGTTAAATAAAGCGTAAGTAACGCATTCACCGCAACGTGTCCGGCATGTAAATACACAATCAGAAAATATAACAAGTTGATTCAAGTGCTTCGCAGTCCCACAAAGATTTGGTTACTGTAATCAATGCTGTTCTGGTCTAAATAATAACACTTTGAGACGTGCCAAATCCGAACTCATTGAGGTCAGTGTTTTTAACTGACGCCCATGCGACGACCAGTAATAATATATTGAAAGGTAATGTATATACGGATGTCTTATGATTTCCCGTTAAATATTATTTATATGTCGCCAATGTGACAAAACACTTTTTACACGAACAACGACATCACTGAAAACATTGTTCAAAGGATACTGCCATTTAAATGGAAAAAATGACAACTGTTACAATTTCTGTTCATTACATTCTCAAAACTTTAAAACGAAGAAAATGATCATGTGAAAAAAATGGGAGTGCTTCAGAGATATCAGGTTATAAACGACTGTATGTAGTAGTGTGATTCATGTTTTGCATGTTGTACCTATTACTAATTACATAAGTGCTATATCACGTGTGTGTTTACGTTAATCTCTACGATATTGGATTTCTATGCCATTACAATCAACGACAATGTCGATCACATACATTTAAAATTTTCTTAATGGAACGGACGGGTTTTTTATTCCATAAAAACTGACGCCAAAGGATGATTTTTCAGTAGTTTAAAACACTATTCTCATATTTCTCACTGCGGTGGATTTAACACATTTATTCAATGAATAAATCCATAATAATATTTTACTGGAAAGATGGTAACACAATTTAATGATAAATAAAAGTAATGCCTGTCATGTTGTATGTAGTATATGAAATAAATACTGAATACCATATACTAAAAGATAAGAAAAATATGTTTTGTGTTGCAGCCAACAGTTGTTCATTTGTAACGTTTACATTGTTGCTGTGTACGACTTTCGCTGCTGTATTTTCACCTATCACTCTGTGTCAAGTTTGGGAACGATTTGACCTTTAGTAACACCGATGAGCCTTTCACCTTTTTGACCCCTGGCACCACCAATATGTCCAAGAACAACGATCAGTTGTATGTTGCAATGCTGTTCATTTTTGACACAATATATCACCTACCATATTTAATAGGTGCAAAAACAGGTGTATCTTACGTTCATTGTTCTAGCGGTTAATTGGTTAATGCATGTATATCGATGAATTAAGTATATGTTTTCAATGTTGAATGAACTTTGATAATTTGCAACATTTCGAAAGGACTTTACTTTCATTTAGAAATGGTATAAAAATTTGACGGGAATTAATTATCTAATCCTTTCTAATATAAACCAAACTCGACTAATCCCCATTTTTTCTCATGAAGTGCATATTTTGTTAATTTCCTTTTTTGTTCTATTTGTACTTTATTTCGTTGCAAACAATGGTAAGATATCGTTTGCAGCGACATACTTACTAATTTAAAAGTAAGCAAGTTTCTAATAATGATTTGATTTGTGTACACGTCACTTCCGGTATAGAAAACAAAATTATTTCGAAATATCAACAAAAACTGTAATACGACCTCAAAATCGATACAACTAAGGCAATATATGAACCAAGAAAAGTTTAACATGGAGACCCCTGAAACGGCACAAGGAGAATATGACCAGATATTCCGGAATGTTAAGTGTCTTCTGCTTAATCGACGACAACTGCCTACAAAAATGATGTCACGTCCTCACGTCGATAATTGGGTAGTGACAGCAAAACCAGCGACCTTCATATCACGTAGAGAAGTAGGTCTGCTCGGAAAAGTAATATTTGAATTGTGATTGTAACTTTAACTTCCGACGAAAACGTCCTTGAAATCACCATTTGAATTTTATACACTTGTCCGCAGTTTCACACGTTTTTGAAAAACAGACATTATTGTAGGTGACAGAGTAATGAACACCTTTTTCAATTTGAGCTTGCCTGTCTGTGGAGAAGTATGTAATAATAAATTCCGGCATTTCATTGAATAGTTATAGGGGAAAGAACTGTCAATAATTATTTTAACAATCACGTACAATTGACCTTCTTAAAACAAAATTAACCATCCTTACACACTCTTTTACTGTTTTGCTACAAAAACTTGAATATTTGTCCAAGTAAACGGTTCGTTTTAAAATCGTTATATCTTTTTGTGAGTCATCTTTTCGGATACATGAGAAAGTCAAGCAACTGACTGCCGTTACTTTCTGTGTTCTGTTTCTGCTCCTTTGCTAGTATATTCTTATATATTTATTATCAATACTGTTTTTCGCAACAAAAACGTCAACAATGCATGTGTCTATCAATATTAAACGGCCAGTAAGATCTTAATATAGCCTACCATAAATATGCAGACACACATTTATAAATCTAATAACCTTGATCCACCAATTGTTCCACTAGCATCTACTTTCTTCTTGTTTGTAATCCTATTTGTGTTGTGCTCTGTCCCTTCTGCTAGTATTTAGTGTTTCTTACAGAGTGCATTGTTTGATTGAATCTACGAACATACAATGTAGGTTATATTTTCATGATAGTTAAAAGACAGTAATGTAGGAGATGATGGTAGTCTGGTGAATCCAAATCCAAATAGGATAAACGATACAGCATTATATTACACAAGACTCAGACTTACACATTCATATATCCTATGAAAAACTAATCATAAACCATCAGCATGATAATCATTCTGTGTAAATGATTTGTATAACTAGATCACTGCCGGCAGCGGAATGGTGATTTGAATTAAACCAAACCACTGCTAATTCCAACCTGCTTTAACTCCGTCGCATCACTATGCATAAAACCATTTTTGACGGGAATGACGGAAGCTGGCGTGGATTGTCGAGGGTTTTACTGTAGCTCAAGTCATATAGGTAAAGTTAAGCCATATTTCTGTACAAACACACAAAACCGGAACACAGACGATTGTATAATAAACAAACCTCGCGTTGATGTATACATTTAAAACGACGAATTCATACTCGAGTGTAAGAGACGGCTTTACTGGACACGTATAAATCCATGTCTTTTGTAGAGTAGGTCAGGACAGGAGGACGACTGACATTTGTTGTCCCAGGCTAATGACAGGTGCAACGTCGTATACACAACACACGTCTGAACATAAATCAGAACTGGAATTCTGACAATTCTAAACATTTAACCTTTAGTGTTTGATCATATTGTTTGGTAGTATGTCACGTTGTAACAAGTAAATGTGACAAACCTGAATTTAAATCGTTAACTTAGTCAAACCAAAAAAGAAGAGTTTTTAAATCGCAGATCGGAGCTGCGTAACCTTGCTGAAAATTGATTAGTATTCTACACAGGGGTCTTGCCACTGACAGCTTGTTTAAACCAATATTTACATATTCATTCAATACTAAGGCCTGCTTATACGTTTAATAGACACGTACTCTGGTTGTTTGAATTACCTTTCTTTTTTTAAAGCTTAACTTTTTTCAATATTCGAAACATACCTACCATGATATCAATATCACTCACCTGTCGCTTATAAATTATATTTTGCATTCTTTATTTGTATCTATTTTTATTGAGTTTTTGGGAAAGGGTACTTTCATTGTCTGAAACTGTAATTGATAGAAGCCTCTTTGAAGCTAACCAGTCTTACTGCGTGTTTGCCTGTGCTATCATAAAATAAATAAATGTTTTGAGTTAATGAATTGTGAGCGTGTCATATTTTCACTTTCTTACGTAGGTTAAGCGACTTACCTTGACACCTAAGGTGAGATATTGGTCGCCTATGTTTCAGTCTACATAACAATGATATACTGTCGCTAACGCATGTAGTAGAAACCATTGGAAATACTGAATATCGTAAAACCTATAAACAACATTTAATTAGGTGAGTAGTAGCATAAATAAATGTCGATACTGTTAAATAAAATATTCACTGTTTCAAACGAATCAGAAATTATTCAATGGAATACAGATTGACTGTGTATCTAATTTTATGTCCAAAAATGGGGAGATTAAACTGTCCCCTTTAAAAGTGATATATTATGTGTACATAACTTGAATTCGAGTTTTCTGTACTGTTGCTATATATTGTCTTAATAGTATGAGTTGGAGTTCCATATATATGTGAAGTCTGGATTAAATAAAGAGGCTTTTTTTCTGTAGAGACAGATAAGTATACAATATTGTAAGATTCCGGATTCAGTGAGGTTTCTTCGGAGTTCGATATAACGAGATTTCTGTATTGCTCGAGTCCAGATTTAAGGAGATCATGCCGGTGTCCGGATTTAACGATAATTCTGTATATCTGTATATTTTTATAGTCCTTATCAACACACATTCCTGTATCAATAGCAAAGAAAAATAAGTTCAGGAATCTGAATTACATAACGGGTATTGTGAAAACGGTATAGCTAATACGGATCCAATTGGTAACATGTTCAAACCAAATACTTATTACCTCTTTTTCTGACGTCACAAATTGTTACGCGTTGTAAACAACATGCCGATAAAGTCTTTGTGACTGCAGTTAATGCTATAGTCAATGGCTTCGGACATGATACCATAGAATGTAAAGAACGTCCAGCGATATTGATGGGCAGTAAATAGCTCCATGAGAGCTTTCAGTCGGACACGTATATCATGAGAGGAAACAATTCTAGATTGTAGTGTTATCTTTTCAAAACGGTAATGTCCACATTTAAACTGCAATAAATGTCATTTGAAAGAAAGGCACCTGATAAGGTCCTTGTCAGCACTGCGCACTGGTAACTATATACGGGAAACACTCCCAGACTACCATGAAAAGAAACCTAGCAAAAATTAATTTTCAAAAGCACTTTCAATGATGAACTTACTTTAAATAACTTTATTCCACGTGATATTGATTTTTTTAATTGATTAGCCAAGAGACTCATCTGTGAATCTAAATCTTTCGTGAACAAGAACACATCAATAAAATCTACAAGCATAGCTCGAGAATAAATAGTAAACGCACAAATTAAAATCACTCGCCATTTAACAAGACAGTCGGCTTCGATTCCACGATTGGACATGAACTTACAGAATGTACATTGGGGTTATTATCTATCAAACAATCGAATAATTGTGTTGAGACTCAACTCCGAAATCATTTTAAAAAAGAGCGTTATTTTGTGTTTTTTTTAACGACTCTAGCAACGCTAATCAGACTTTTGGTGATCGAGAATCAATCATTATCACACGAACAGTAATCAAGGCAGACACACTGGAGTCACTAATGCTAACATACATTAACTTCTGTACAATTATAACGATACCGGAAGTTTCAATCGGGTACAAAACAAGTTTTGCTAAAAAAGAGGAGGAGCATTATTTCATTCTGATGATAATTTGCAATTTCTATAGATATCCTCTTACAAGAGGTCGACAAATTCAACTGATTATGTGGACATCATACGGATACAGAGTCCGAACGCTCTGTGGTTTATCTCCAAAGTAAAAGAGCTCCAATTTACTCAACATTTTCTGAGTTGTTTGCCTATTTACTGTAACAAAGAAATGCTGGACATCTTGATCACAAAATAGGAATCTTATCCACTGCAATTGTTTTATTATAATAAAGAGGCAATGGAATAGATTTTACCATAAAATACATTAACGCCTTCATGCAAGGGCCGCGGTGGCCACGTGGTGTATGACAATCTGCTACCACTAGCCCTCCACCACTGGATCGCGGGTTCGAGGCCTACGTGGGGCAGTCGTCAGGTACTGGGTCGGTGTTTTTTCTCCGGGAAGTCCGGCTTTCCTCCACCTCCAAAACCTGGCACGTCATGACCATAGCTGTTAATAGGACGTAAAACACAAACAAACCTGAAGTCAGTATACATGTGAGTGGATGGAAGGTGAAACACGCCACAATACGTAAGACCTGAACACGTGTCGATATTGCAGTTTTAAATTGCGTGTACTACGGCCTATTTTATGGCTTGAAGTCTATTAACACAATACTTGAGACATGCTTTTATCTATTCCCATTGCGTACATGTACTTGACTAAATTCACAGTAGCTGAAAAGCTGTGAAAGAACATTTCACAAAATATACACGGAGCAAATATTGATATTTCTCTCAATCATGTTCGTTATATACACGAACTCAAGTGTTAGGTATTTAGCAGGCAGTAGCATGTTTAAGGAAGAAGTGTTCAGGTTTTGAAGACATATTATTATTAAAATATATAAGTAATGGACAGCATCAGAATTGTCCAGAATTGTCACACGCCATAGCAAGTAAACGGTTATTTGTTTTATGTAAACAATGAAGTTGCATGGATTTCCGTTTGTTCTTATGGAAATAGGACATTTAAGTTGTACGTTGGAATCGCTGATAAAATTTAAGGGTAGGCATGGATCCAGTGCCAATTTTAGATGCATGATTGCATTAATTTCTTCATTTCCTTTTTATAACATAATGGCGAAGATCCATCATTGAGTTACAGAGAAGACTATTAAAGGTTTTGCGATGTTATCTCGGATGCCTCGCCGCTCAGCCCTGAGGGGTGATCAGCTCCATCTCGAGTACAGGTTTTGAACCCACCTCAAGATGATGAATACTACCAAGTTTCATACAAATTTGACAGATAATTTCTGAAGAAAAGTAAAAAAATAAAGTGATTGTTTCAGGTTTTTACTAAATGACCCCTCCGGGGCCAGTCCCTTCTTTAGAATAAATTCAGATCCTACTCATCATTTTATGACATGTTGCTGAAAATCCACACCTACTTTTTAACGAAGAAGCAATTGAATGTTTCTGTTACCTCTTATCCCCTACCCCCTACCCCCGCCCAATGATGTGTCAGTTTGACTGACGGTTTCAAAGAAGAACTCGAAAATATGATTGTGTATGCATGGCCTGACGCCCAAAGACGGACAAAAGGCGATAGCAATAGGTTACCAGACTGGCTAAGGTGACCAAATATATATTGCAAGTGTGACTCATATGGAACATTTCTGTAAGAAAGGACTTCAACAAATCTATTATGAAAGTGACAATATGGATAGTATTACTTAATCTCATTCTTTGCCTTTATAAAATATCATGCATGACAAAACGAGACAAACTTTTTAATCGCCAAATTATTTTACTGATTATGCAAATGAAAATCAGATATTTAAGCTTTCTTTCAGCGTACATATTATCGAAACAAATTCCAACTAGTGTCATGCATACATATCATTTTTGATGTAGGTGGAGAGCGATGTTGAATAAAAAGCAGGTCAACTGTTCTTGTACTTGGTACTGACACTAATTCCATGATTTTTAGACGCCGGACGTTTCCACTAAGTAAAACTAACGATTATTTTATTGAATCAATATACACTTTATGACACCATTGTCCCAATAAGAAAACAATAATGTTTGTGTATTGGTTGTAATTATACCGTACGGAACCAGCCTTTTGATAGCGTATATTGGAACGTATATCAAAGAATATGACCTTATGTGCTGCAAGAACTCCATAAACCGACTGAACAGTAAACGTTATACATAGAATATGTAAGTTAGCCAGTGTACTGTACCCAATAAATATATTTTTTGAATAAAATCGATTTGACGTTATAAATTTGTCGCTGAAGATCAGGGGTCCGTACCGACGTGGTTCTATCTCACTTTATCTTTTCATAAATTCGTTTCAATACAACGAAGAGGTCTTATGCGTGCAAATGTTAATTGTTAAAGCAGAGTCCACTCAACAAATGTAACTATAACTACTGAACAGTGTGCTTTAATCTAACATCAAGTAGGAAGGACGTATATTGAGTTATAGACTGTTTAATACTACGTACTTGGTGAAATACGTCAGTAAGCCACTGTCCTTCATATCGGCCGCCAGACCATTGACTAAATCTACATATATAAACGTCAGCTTCCTGGGATGATCCCTTCAGTAATCACATAAATATGTTTACTTATAAACTAAACAAACACCATGCTGTTGATTATCTCCAGTGAAGGTCAGTTTATTAGTTTATTAGTTTGTGTCGGTCATCTCCTGTACCGTCACAGGAGGTTATCCATTTAAAACCAATTAAGAAATAGATTATGATTTGGGTTGATTGTCAATTACATTTTTATTATTTTGGGAAAATTTGTTATCTTTAGGTATTAATTCATTTCCTAAATAACTGATAGGAAGTAGTAACGACCGTATAATATTGCAACGTTATGCCTGTATAATAAGGATTGCAACAAAATGCAAAATGTTAAACTAATATTGAAGGTATGCTTTTATCGAAATTTGGTAATATACCCCATTTTTATGCACTTTTGAACAAAATAGTTTTCAAATTACAACATTATTAGCATTTCAGAATATGTGCCCGTTCCCTGTATGTAGGCGACAAAAACTATTGCAATTCGTTATAACAAAAAAAAGGGGTGGGGTTTAATACACAAAATATTATTCACAATTTCAACTATAAATTCCAATATTTCGAATTTCAACTGTTTTATCTGTAAGTGTACAAATACAGGTAACTGAGAACATCTTTCATCGGATTACTTTTCTTTTTCTTTTTCTAAGTTTTTCAAGCTTTTCAACAATTTCTGTTTTTCACAGGCATCACATTACATCAAAAATGACACAAGAAAAAAAGGTAACAGAAATATTGATTTGATACATTTTTACAGAAAAAAATGACATCTCATTGTTATTTTTTAAACATGATTTTATTGTTTAATATGATTAAATTCTGAAAGAAATGCCTTTTATCTTTGTTAATCATGCCACTAACTTGTTCTTTTATAAATTATTGGCATCACGTAACAATAAAAATAAATAAAACAAAACCTCAAATGAATGAAATTTTACTTGACAATTAAGCGGCCAATTCCCGAGTTTTGTTTCAAGCATAAACGTTTATATGAGACCGAACAGGAGAACCCCGACACACAATTGAAAAACCAATAAACTGACCTTCACCAAGACTTATCAACAGCGTAGTGTTTGTTTAGTTTGTAAGTAAACATATTAATGTGATTACTGGAGAGATCATCCCAGGAAGCTGACGTGTGTACATTGATTGATTTGTAAACTCTCAGTTATCTGGCGGCGACATGATGGACAGTGGCATACTGACGTGTTTCAACAAGTTCGTGTATTGAACAGAAAACATATCTATAACTCAATACATTTCCTACCAGATGTCAAATTAAAACACACTGTTCAATCGTTATATTTACATTTGTTGAAGTGTACTCGTTAAACAGCATTAAAACACTTGTACACATAAGATCTTTTTTGTATTGAAACTAATATATTATCTGATAAGACGAGACATCATCACACCAGTACGAACGACAAAATGACAACGTCATATCCATTGAATTGAAAAGGTATTGATGGATACAGAACAGTGGCTAACATTCAGGTTCTATGTCAATTGTTTGATACGTGTTTTGTTAGCTCTCTCATCAGCCAAGGTCATATGAAGACGGATTCTTTGAAGGAAATTACTGTACAAGTATGTGTTTAGTAACGATTTAAGTCCAAGTTTTATAATATTTAAGAACTGGCCCCATATGGTAATAACTATCCCTATGCATAAAAAATTGCTTCCACACCGGAACAAAGCCTTCATATCAGACATTTGATATTCAATAAAAAGAGTGGTTAGTTTCATAAAAAGGAAGTAGTAATGGGATGTCAATATATAGATATTGTTCCCATAAAACGCTCAGGTAGCAGGCATTAGTATTTATATTATGATGTAAAAACTTCAAGAAGATCGCAATTATGGTATTGATGTTGTACATGTGGCGGTGGGGGGCATATATTGCTTATTAAATATTGTCGTGGTATGGTACGCTATATATGTCCCCTAACTCGAAACAAAAACCCTACAATCTGTAGAAACACAGACCCCTTTTCTAATAAAGAGCACAGTGTAGTATGTAACAGGGCTACAATATGATGCACATGATTTATCAAATACTCAGTGCGAAGTGGACATTCACCAAAATAGTAGTAGTAAGCTGCTCCACGTGATAACATTAACACTCGTGATTCTAATAACTGTTGTCCGAAGTCATGCCATAAGTGAGTGTAATCTACATCTACGGTCTAGGACGAAATTTCAGGCTACAGTAGGTTAACATGTGTAGATCGGGGAACAGTGACTTATACAGCGTTTTTCTACATGTTGAAATGCTGACTCATTTTCAAAACAAAAAAGATAAGGTTTTAGGTTAGAAATAGTTTATTCAATAGTGCTGGATTAATGATTATTCTGAATCCCTTGTAGTTTGATACTTTCTTTCAGCAATAGCAATTGGATTCCACATTACTGACAGACAAGTTAAACCATAGATTGTCAACAAGGATAATTATTTGTATCATCATTTGCTTATTATTTGCTTTGGTTTATTATCAAATTATAGTAAAGCATACCTTTAGCCTTTGTTAAGCATAATGCTTTTTGTTTTCTATGGATCATCTATGGGTGTCGCATACTATATACGGACATGCAAATTTCCTCATAGAAATTCATAACAAACCCTCTAAATATGAAATGTAAATGATAACCATACCAAAAAATCCCTCTGTTTGCCTAAGTCATAATGTTTTAACTAATAAAAGCAATTGGCAACGTCCTGAGACCAACCAGAAGATGACTGGGACAGAATCAAAAACCAATAAACTGACCTTCGCCAGAAGGTTTCTAGAAAGTGAGGTTTGTTTAGATTATAAGTAAACATATTAATGTGAATACTGGAGGTGTCATCAGTGGAAATTGATTGCATGTTAAACTATATACTTCCACTCTCCTGGCGGCTGATATGAAGGACAGCAGCTTTCACCAAGCATTCTATGAATTACGCTAGTGTTTTTTCTTTTTTTAAATATATTTCTTTTGATAGAAATACCGTATTTCCTTTATTAATAAAGTTTCCGTAAGTATAATTATAACCATTGTGAGTACGATTTTTTCCCGTGTTGGAATGAAGACATCATTACCTGTTTTTTTTTCAAATAAATGTGGTCGTTAGTTTTTCGAGGAAATTGGAAGTCAATATATAGATACTCTATTCATGAAACGCTCACGAAGGAGATATTGATTTACTGAAAATATGTAAATACTTCATCATAAATATGGTAATAATATTGTATAGTTAATAAGCACTGCATGTCTCCCCTACCTCGATATATTGTCTGGGCATGACAATCTGATGTCCCTTAACCCGACACATTGTCCTGGGATGATAAATTCATGTTTCCTACTGTGGCATATTGCCTAGACATGCTATACTATCTTTCATCAACAGCGGAACAGTATCTAGGCATATTCGGTCATTAAAAAAACAAACTCAAAACGAATATGTAAATATGATTTTTATTTATTTTACAATAATTATTAAATATGTTATTACAACTGATATTAATCACTCTTTATGGCCTGGAAATTAGCGCCCTTGGGTCTTTATATGGGCAGAAACCAGAGTACCCGGAGAAAACCCACGTGGTCGGGCAGGTGACCTCTTTCACGTCCGATCGGGGAATCAAACCTCGGCCGCATGTGAAAGGCGAGTTAGTTATCCAATGCACCACCCGACATCAATATGGATATATTATCATGTTGACATTCCAACCCTTGTTGTGCCATTGCGTTTGGTGGTATTTATCTCAAAATGGAACAAGACACTATCGAGTCAATATGTATTCATTTACGAAGAAAGATTGTTCAGCCAATTCATAAAGAAATAGAATTATAGAAGGAAAGATATTACATCAGCCTCAAAACACAATAAAGAAATGTACCACTGCGTCAATATACAATGAAACAATTATCAAAGCGTCAAGATACAATGAAACAATGTATCGCAGCATCAATATACAATGAAACAATGTATCACAGCGTCAACATACAATGAAACAATGTATCACAGCGTCAATACACAGTGACGAAATACATACCACAGCCTCGAAACACATTGAAATAAAACAAGTCAGCATCAACACATAAAAAAACACCCAGAAGAACATGTAACATTATTAATAAATGCACCAGCAGGAAGGATAGGGAACAGTCATAAAGTAAAAAAAAAAAAAAAAAAAAAAAAAAGCAGAAGAGCAGGTACCCTAATTAATTAAAAAACGAAGGAGGGAAATCAGTTATAAGATATACTGTTCCTAGCAAATAAGATATGTCGATCACTTATATCAAGTCATGACGGACACTATAATCTCACAGTTGAAGGAGAGGTCAAGTTATCGACCGTAAGAATTCTCCAGCCTTGATTGACCTCCATAATATAGTTTATAACTCAATACATATATACATAGAGAGCCCCGAGAGGAGGGTCGTTACAGATCCGTCAGAGGGGTGCTCCGATTAACGTAACGGAATAATCTACCACACCAACCAGCCATACTGGATCTACCCAGATAATTCTAAAACACTGACGTGTGGTATTTAAGCTGGAGCATGGGAGGGTGGTTTACGTTTTACTGAAGAAGGAACCATTTCTGTAGTTAACGATTGCAAATGAAAGTGATAGCTTTAGACGTTAATTTTCATTTTTATAATTTTAGTACCATTAGTGAAATCAAAATGCCGGTAATGGACAAAAGAGACATAATTATTATTATTTTGTTTAATTTGATTGGCTTTGTGCATCCACTTAAATTTTTAATCAGGTGTTTCCTTACCACGAATTGCTAGTAATTCTTTGTGATCGAGTTTGGTTGTGAGATGACCGTTATCGTCATACTAAACAATGACTATGACAAAGAACGGTCTTTATAACTAGTTCTGGATTATAAATGAAATGCAAATAGTTAGTTTTCCAAAAATATAAATGTCATTCATTTATATGTAACTAAATATTTAGACAAAGACTGTACCTTTATTTTAAATATCCCATTGTATTTAAAAGGGAATCAGGGGACGAAGCCTTTTCTGTCTGTGTATGATATAAATGTGTATGTTTATTGGTAGCAGGACAGTCTATTAAACAGATCAATACGCATGCTACTAAAATTAGCACTCCTTGAAAACCCCCGAGCCAGTGCCAATTGATGAAGTAGATCCTGAACAGCTGATGTCAACCTCACTATTATACATAGAAGCGCATAGGATAGCTTAAGCAATTGATTGGTTAATTGTATGTTGTAAAGCAATACATCATGTCGAGATACAATTATAGCTTCGATTTGTTCTAGGGGGAAATCATCGTGTCCCACGGGAACGTTGACACTTAATATTTACTGCACGATATAAACATTTTATGTCTAGCTGAAGTCAGACGGATGTCACGTCCCTGTCGTACTGTAGTGGTTAAGTTGTTATCTATAATTGTACCTCATAACAATTATCATCATTTCTCTTAAGCCTGGGTTCAAAGTTGCTCATTTCAACCTATAAACATTTTCTTCATAAAATCATTAGTTCCTTCAAGCTACAATTGTTTTACGATTTGTGTCACGTGTGGGGTTACCTTTGCCGCTCTTATCATTTTATTGTAATTGCCCAGTATTTGTTATTATAACTATATTACGCGTTCAATTGCACAAGGACCATATTAGTAATGTTCAGTTTCGTGTTGTCATATAATCATCACGTTTGTATTAGTGTATGGTAGCGACATCACAGTTTTTGTCCTTTTGTTATCAAATGTTATCATGTTTGGCTGATAGATGGCAATAATTGTTATAATGTAAGTTAATGTTTAAGTGTTGGGTAGTGAGATGATAAATTTCATAATGTGAATATAAATATATATATCTGAACATGAGTCTTTTGTTTATTTTCATTATTTTCGTTCTGGTGGGGGTTCTTGAAATGTGTCAATACCATGATTATAAAAGGTAAATATAAACAAACCTTTAGATAAAGAAAAGAAAGGTAATTTATTTTAGAGGTAGGAAAATAATTGGAAAATTTGGAAAAATGTCAGGTTACTGTATTCTATTTCCCTAAAATGCTTGTTTCAATGACGTGAACCGTGATATCACAATTACAACGATATCATCATTGATTGCATTTGCCATCGAAACAAATTATGTTTTTTGTCTTTCTCACTCCAGTGCGAGTATTACAGAAATATCGGGGGTAATAAAGGTGTTTAAGACATTTCTTTCTTACACCCCATTTTACATGCTTCACTTCACAATGGGATAACAATGACATGGTGTAACAAAATCGGAAAAAATCCGATAGGCAAAAAAAATGAGACTTGTTTGTGTGTTTCTGAGCTGATTTTTTTTTCCACGTTCAGGTTTGTAGAGTAAAGAAATTCCGCAATCGGGGTTTTCAATTGGTACAGAACCCTCGGCAAGCCTCGGGTTTCCCAAATTTAACCTTGTCATTGAAGAGCCCGATAATCCTACACCGCTGGACATGAAAGAGTCATATATCTCTACTCAACCACTCTGCTATATACATATGTATTTATTAGGTGGGGAGCAATCCAAAGTATTGGAATGGTGCTTAAATCTAATCTTGTTAAATATTTTCTCAAACAAATATACGCTATTCACTTTCCCATACTACACAAAACGTTTCCGTTTTGGTTCGAGTATTTGACTTCTTTAAATGCGATTCGTGCCAACTCCTGTTCTTGATGCTCATAAAGAATTTAGTTCTGACATACGCTGGACTGTACAACCTCAATATCATGTCCTTCGTTTTATTTGTGTTCGCGTATACTCACTACAATTTTTCAAGGTAAAGTTTCTATATATCTTCACAATCCCTTTATTTTTCCTTAAATATGTTTAAAAATCCATTCAAAATGCCAAAATTGTACTGGACGATGTCTTTTTGTAAATTCATCATTGCCGTTTATTTACTTACATGATCCTTACATCGACATGACTTTTATAATCTTTAATCCTTTTTCAATTACAGTGATCAAACCCCATAATAAACGGATTTCAATGGAGTAATCCAATCTGTATATCCTTCCATTCCGTCTTATGAATTGCAATTCTAATACAGAAATTTAAGTATCCTATAAAGATTGAAGTATTTACAAATACATAGCGTTCGGACATACCGTTAAATCTAGATCAATTTATTTTATAATCAAGAGAGGAATCTCTCAATGCAGTATCCTGGTAATACGACACTACACCCGGCCGTGACTCGACATAGATCTAACTGATTTAGATTTGTTAATAATTCTCAACTATCTTCTTTTTTATCGAGTATGGGTCATTGATCTGTGGACAAAATTACAGTTATGTAGTATAAGCGTCAAGTTAATTAAAGGATTTCTACACCAAACATGCAACCGTAAAATGTACACATCGGCAGCATGCTTATTTTTGCTAGAAGTGGTTGGTAAAAAGGGTATAATATCGAGTTGTTTCCATATCTTTTTAAACCAATTATCGAAATAAATCCATTGAAATAATATATGATTGTTTATTTAACCCAAGTAATTTAATTCATTGAGGCCGATTTTCGCGTGGACTCAAGAAGAGACTTTTCGCCAATTTAAAGTTTTTCTAATATGAATTTCACAAATAGTAACTATGGGTATTATAAACTATCTTCTCTTTCGCGAGTTAAAGCATTCGCGAACAAGTCTTATGGACATAACTATCGAATAAAGGGCACGCCAAAAAAGTAGCAAACATTAACAGATCATCATGTTAAAAACTGTTATGCCAGTAAAATGAAAAACAGTATTAAACGCAAATAAAGTCAAGCTCCATGTGGACTATTATTTAAGTCCCCAAGCTGAGATTCAACACTAACATGATATGGTAGTGGTGTCAAACACCAATTTCACCATTAGATGCTTTGATATATCACTTATAGGCAGTCTCAATGTCACATACATTACGTAAATTGCACAAATGCCCCTAGCGTTTCAGATTTTATTGCCCTGTTGGGTAATTTGCATTCATATTACTAACGATCGCCACGTGAGAGTACTTAACTACACTGATAGGTGTTAACTTTGTATAAAATATAAATAAAATAATACAGGACCGGTGAAATTCAAATTTTTTGCAAAAATCATGTATTCCTTTTCAAAAAGAACCATCAATCTGCCAACAAGATAAGATGATATCGAATATTACTATTATAACGTGGTTCCGCTGATTGCGTGTTCGACGAGGCGCTATGAGCAATAAACAAGTGAATAGCTGGTATATTGCACTCACATCAAGTTAATAATGTTTTATTACTTTATTTACGTTACAATAATAACACAGAAGAGAATAGTTATTTCGGATGTGCAGATAGAATGCGAAATTCTCGATGTGTAATATACAGGTGTGCAATGATTAGATCTGATTGGAAAATCCAGGTATGTAAGCTAGAGTTTCCAGGCATTAATAAATAAAGATCTGCATACTTGCTTAGAGGTCGATCATTATGATTGATAATTAGTATGATTTTTTATCAGATCAACAGGCATTATCATATAAATAAATTGAATTTGACTTTATGTATAATAAAATGTATAACCCTTCCTTAACATACATTTCATGTCAACAGGTATCAAAACAATTGTATATCTTATAGATAAAGCATTATTTTAATATTATTCATCATCGTACATATCTGTTTATATCAAGGTCCCAGTCAAGTCCGATATCCATGGAATATTGACATCCAACAGTTAAATAGAGAATAAAACCTACACAACTATAAACTGTAGAGTACAGTTAGTCAACGCAATTGATTGGCTCCCACCGACTACGAGTTATGGTGGTATTCGGGCGAAGTGAAGAAGATAGACCTGGTTTCCGAATAGAAGATATTGGAGAAAATGACTTTAACCAAATTAACAGAAAAAAAGCTCTATAGATCTCTGCATATCAAGACTAGACATGTTTTATTGAAATTTATTGTACTGAAGCGTTGAAAAGCTAAAGTAATAATATGTTTCAAATTCGAACTTGTATTTTCCAATCTTATTGTATGTACGTGTATATGAAATTTGGGGCTGTCAGAATACAATGGATATTAAAGAAATCCAATTACACCTCTATAAAGAAAATTAATTAAAGAAATAGATTCCCCAAGCAATATTGTGCAAGGAAGGTTTATTATATACTTTTTGGAAAATAGAGTTAAATGACTGTTCGGACATAAGCTTATAACTGGACCCTGTTGTTCAAAGTTTTGTTAGATTGATCACAATTTAACTAATTTGTTTAAATGTAGTATATTTCGCATCATCATTTCTAACTTAAGCTTACAATACATGAGTAAGGAATCGAAATTAATGTCAGGAATGCAGAAGCAATATAAAATTTCAAATATATAAATAATCACAAATTTATATTTGATTGAAAGACTCATAAGCTAACCAGACTTTGTACTGCCGAGCCCAGGAGTGACGTTCTCTAGTTTCCTGAATAATATCGTGTTTGAAAATTACAACAGAAAATAATCGCTTTTTTAATGTCTATATGTTATAAAAGATTTATTAATATCAAAGGGCCTGTTTCCAGTAATGTTGATTGTCCATTGGAGCCTGTCCCCGTATAATTTCTTATCTAGCTCAACTACTGTTTTTTTCTTTTCCGAAGAATAATTTTACACCTTTCCGACACCCAGATTTCATAATTTCAGTGAAAATGTATTTTTATAAAGTTGTCAATTTCAGCATCAAAGACATAAGTTCGTAAATAAAAGAAGGTTATCTCGAAATTGTAATTCGCAACATAGTATAAATTTCTTTTGATAAATATTTCCAAAACATCGTGTTTATTCATAAAACATAAAAAAAAATATTCTCGGATGAAAATGCACTTGCAGAGACACAATTATGAAGAAAAATGCCATAAAATTGCAATTTTCTCCCGTTATATAGTTTTGGATGCAAATTTCCATCAGAAAATCGGATAGAGCTTTACTTGTTTCATATGTGTACCAAAAATCAGCTAATTCCATGTGGTGGAACGTTCTCATATCGCCGCCTGAATGTGGTTGTAAATTGAAAGAAAAGGGGAAATGAGTAACAACCTTGTCTGAAACCCTATTATATAGCTTATTATATACAAACTTTTATATTGAATATCAGAGCGGATATTTTCATGACAGTTTTATGATGTGTAACGACTAAATAAACAGTATCGATATAAAGATTTACACTGAGGACACCCTGATACATGAATACTGTTCTATCTCAAGTTGTCCTCTTCTGAATTTTCTGATCGTGTGGCCTTGTACATTTATCCGTATCTTCTTGTCTTTGTCTATACGTTTACGGAATCATTGACTCGACGCTAGCTATTCTTGTCTCACTTTCCTTGTTTTATTGTCCCATCTCCAAAGCGTTGTGGCTCTGTCAGGGTTGGGACCCTGACTTGTCTCACTTTCTTTGTGCCTGCCGACCACGCCACATCGAATAGATAGATTATCCATATGAAATACTTTATTTTGTTCTAAGTAATCAATCAATTCTGCGCTTCTTGGAGGTATTGAATGTGATTTATTATATTGTCTTGTTATTTTGTGTAATTAGTTGTTCGTTATTTATCACACATTTTCGCATAATTGTACCAAACTACTAAGTATTAGCTGTTTACAGCAATCATCGGTGGCTTGCTATTTTGTTACTTTATCGACGCTTCATAAACCAATCGTTATTGTTTCAAGATGGAGGGTAAATGTGTTGGAGAAGGGTGTCAAGTATACTTCAAGAAACGTAGTGGCAATAAGAACAGAAGTGCACGCAATGTAAATAGTCCACAATATAAATGGCTCCTAGATACGCTGGTGCAACAAGGATTGATGTCAGCAAAGGAACAAGCACTTATTTGCCAGAAGTGCTACATGAAGTATCTTCGGAACAAAAATCAGCCTGAACCTGAACCCGAGCAGAACCAGGAAATAGAGGAAGAAGACGACTCCCCGTCCCATATCCTGCCGTTGCTGACCCTTCATGATCTTTTGAATGGATCATCTTCACACAAAAAATGCTGTCTCTGTCTTGTTACCTTTGCAAGAAATGGAACAAAATCATCAGTCTTACCAAAACGTGCAAGACATCACCTGATCTATTCACACAAACTGTGGTGTCCCACCTCATCCCGCGTCTGCTCCATTCACCTTATTGGTAACGACTTAGATCCGTCTACAGAGGTTGTCCTTGATGGTAGAGGTTCCTTGGAATCTCAGTTACCATCAAAATCGTCCGAAATCATTAATGACCTCCTAGAGGTGTCGCACGTCCTTTCACAGAACCAGTCTGCGTTTACAATAAGCTTTTCTTCTCTTGATGACTCGGCATGCATGGCCTGGACAGGTTGGTCCAAAGATCAGTTCCTCGAAATCCACTCGCACTGTTCCCCATATCTTTCATCTGGTATATATACCAAGACTACACACGATGCTCTATTACTGTTCTGGGTAAAACTGAAAACCGACATTTCCTGGAGTCAGTGTTCTTCTCTTTTTGGAATTTCCAAGTCAAGTGTGTCCAAAACTTTCCACTCCATAGTACAGGCATTAGACACATCGATAGTCCCACAATTTCTAGGTCCGGATCACTTGACAAGAGAACAGTTGCTCGGGCACAATACTGTCTTTTCAGAAGCATTTTTTGGAGATAAAGCCACTGCCATATTAGATGGCACCTATATTTATATCCAGAAAAGCTCCGACCACAAGCTCCAGAGAATGTCCTACTGTGGCCAGAAGAAGAGAAACTATCTCAAATTCATGAGCATCGCCTTACCAGATGGCTACATTCTGGACACAGTAGGACCATTCACTGGCAGCGAAAATGATGCTACAATTACAAAAAAAGTCATGGACAAGCTAGTTACTTGGCTACAACCAGACGACAACGTTGTCGTTGACCGAGGTTTTAGAGATGTCCTACCAGTTCTCGAAGCCTCTGGCCTCAATGCTAGCATGCCGTCATACCTGAAACCCGGTCAAAGTCAACATTCTGACGTCCAAGCAAATCTTGACAGAACTATCACCAAATCGAGGTGGATTGTGGAATCCTATCATGGTCGTCTGAAACACTGGACGTTCTTCCGAACGCAATTGGTGTCTAACAGCTTTATCAATGTCATCGAGGCTTTGCTTCGAACCGTCACAGCCTGTCTGAATGGTATTAGAGGACCGATCTACCAGAGATCTCCAGAGAGAGATGCCAAAGATAGGCTAATGGCTGAACGTATGAAGGACCGTTTGACAACACCGAATGGTTTAGCTCAGAGAGTCAAGACAGATCCGGATCTATCTAGACGGGCAAGGTCCGAGTTTGTCAAGATGGATGCATCTTCCGTACTGTTTCCCCGTCTCGATCTTGATTACTTGAGAACCATTACGTGTGGAACGTATCAGATATCTCTGGCTCCTGGTTACATCGCCGAACATTTAAGTGATGACGGAGACTATGAGGTGTGGCTTTACCAGCACTCCCCAGACCTTCTCCGATGTCAAATACATTCTCGACACAAAAGCCAAACGAAATATAACGTTTGGATACGGTTCACCGTTTCACCCGATGTTGAGGCCCCAATAAAGGACTACTACTGCCAGTGCCCAGTTGGAGAGAGAACGATGGGAATGTGTGCGCACATCTCCAGTATCTTGTACTACCTTGGGTATTACAGGACGCTGGAAAACCCTCGACCATTACAACCACAGGTAAAGAAATTCCGACAAAACTTGAAATAGTTTTCCATGCGGCAACGGAGTGCATATGTCGAAAGTATGTTTGGGGCTCGATATGAAAGATCCCCGTTACCATGTGACTAACCAAACTTATAAATATAGGTATTATACAATCGCCCGTAGCTATGAACACTCCCGTAAATGCGAAAACCAACCAAAATCATAAGGAACACGTTTTGTTTGTTGTTCTGTCTATTTGTCAGCCAATGTCTTCAACCACGGGGACTTGTGAAGTAGCCATCTTGGATTTTTTTTATGAAAAAGTGTTTCTCTCACTTTTTTTCATATCTGTGTACATATTCTCAACATACCGAGCAAATACTCTCGTTTTTTTGTTAATTATCTAAAGAAAGTCGAAAATCGGCAATTCAACCATAGGCTAATTCAACCCAACATTTGAAAATGTTCCACCACTTACATTTTGATGATTTTTCCTCTCATCAATAGCATATTACGTACTGTTTAATAGGATAAAAATTGGTTTGCATCCAACGCCCATAAAAGGGTGTATTCTCTAAAAAACACAGTTTTTGTGTCTAAAATGTTATCATCGAAAATGGCATTTTTGAGATTGTTTCTTCCATAAAACAGCCAAATGGCGCGATGGAAACATGATTTTTTGTCACAATCATGCCATGAATGTATTCTTTACGGTGACCATCATTTGATTAGATTTTCATTAATATTTTACATAACATGCACATTTTATCAACACTTAGACAGCTTCTGAAAGGTACAACTTTGAGGAGCCATAAAAAACAAACCAAGTGACCTAAATCTTTATACTTTATAGATTTGTGACCACAACGGCAAGGGCAATGCACCACCAACAGGAAATTTGAATCAGAGAAGGGGCCGTTTTGGAAACCGGCCCTTTAATAATTTGTGGACATACCAAAAAACACGTATTATACACCTGATAGACAATATCTACAAACAAAATAGTTTCACAAACGAAATGTGATCAGTTAATTCATGACATACAATGTAGATTCATGATATTGAGAATTCTTGATGAGAAAAAAATATATGTTTTATAAAATTGTCTTTTAAATCTTGAACCACGTCTTCTAATGACAAATTACACACTTTGAACGAAGAATAATTCAAATATATACAATCGAATGTACACATTCCATGAATAAAAGAAAGATGAGCTGGGGTTTCGTGTCAGAATGAGATATGTATCATATATATATTCTGTAGGGAACGAATGCCATTATTTATATCGTTTAAGGATTGTTTATGAAGATGTGATTCTTTTTGTTTTTAATTGTTGCTCACTAACATATATTTTCCAGCTTTGATGGCAATACTTTATATGACGAAGTGGAGAAAAAAAACATGTTTACTTCGTACGCACACGTCAATGTTTGACAACATCAGTATATACATCATTGCAATTAATTTGATTGCATTTAAATCACAGGAAAAAGTAAATGTTGTCCACATCTATAAAATGTATCCATGTATCTACAATCTCTAATAAGCAGGGTACAAACATCTGATAAATAACGCTAACGATGTTTGTGTGCTGCCCAGAATGTTAGGTAAACAAATTTGTTTGGAAAAAAGGAAGTCGATTCCCCTAGTGATGTCAACAGGTATTCGGCATTAGACTTGTATTACGTATACAATGTTGGTTATCTGTGGCTTCAAGTAAACTATACATACCAGGATGTAATTATGTTAATCAAGGCCATTTCAAAATTGAGGAATGTTTACATTCTGTAGTATTACATTGTTTACAAAAATAAATCGATTCAGAAAGAAATTGCTTAAGCTGGAAAGTGGTTAAATATCACTTAATTTACCTATTACGTACATGTTTATAACTATATATTTTGTTTCATGTACTCTGATTTGTTGTTGATACCCTCTTTGTTCTATGCACATTTGTTTGGACTTATTGTTATATAGGTGTATGTGTGAGGTAAGTCTAATCAATCGTTAGATCATAAAATATATTCACGCAGCGTTCAAAACGAGCCGTCTAGGTGATGGGTGGCTTGATAGGACAGGTACACAGGATTTGGGTAAAACTCAGTCATATGTTATATGTATAGGTAATAAACCTATGATAGATTGTGTTTTAATTACATTTTCTCCTTTTAATTACAGGTGTAATGCAAATAAGAGGATAACAATGTTACTAGAGGGTATATAGTTCATTTCATTTTAAAAATGGGCTACCTGAAGTTACCTGAGTTCACCTGTGTTTTAGTTACCTAAGTTGCAAGTTGATACAATAGCAATATGACATTTAATTCAATGCCTACAATATTAGTATAATTTATCCAACTGATAAAATGTCAAATATAGTTAAAAGCTATCTACAGGCAAATTGGTTTATAATTTGATACATACATTTGTGTATTTTTTGTCAGTATACGTTAATAGTACCTATGTATTTGCATCATTCGTGAATTTTGATTGTTTAGTCTTAATTTATTAGATTTAATCGAATAGTTTTTATCCTTACTATTCATATCGCATGTAATTTGAATAAATAATAACGATCTTGTAGTGTTTTCATGTCGGTAATAAATAACACATTTACCACCTCCTTATTTCCTTTATACTATACGTGGTATACCAGTATTTTGGTATATGTACCAAAACAAGTGTATCGCCGCGTCTTTACAATGACACAGATAAAACACATCTGGAACTCAGGTACAAATATTTCAAATAAAATATGGAGGCATCTTGATACAATCTCTATACATGCAGTTGTCCTATGTTTTTCAATTTACAATACTCTTCTACTGGTCTGCACAACGGGGGATATGGAGAACAAACCATAGTCTGTTAAACATAATATCAATTGAGCAAATGAAGTGTTCAACGAAGAGAAGTCACCCATCCTTTCGTGATATGTTGCGATATCAATGCATTATAGTAAAGAGCAACGAGGGCTGAATTCTGGTAAAAATATCATCATTAAGTATCACAGAATTTGATGAAGGTTGACAGATCTTCAGCATGACAATTTCAATTTGTGAGTTGTATATTATCTTTTTCTATATTAAATCTGCCCGCATTATTTTTCCCTGTCTATGTTCTGTCTTGAATCATACGTTTTAAATCATGCTACTTCAGTATACATTCTGAAATTTGATACTGTTCTAGCACTTACGCATTTCAGATATTGTGTGCGTTTTAAACTCCATTTCATATCTACATTTTTTTAATCTATTCATTGATACTAAAACATTACCGATGAGTCATAAAAGGACTAAACAGCTGTATGGAGCAGTGTAGTTCATTTTCGGCATGTTGTATCTATCACCAACACTAAACGGTGTATCACGTGTTTGTCTTACGTTCACCTTTACGTTCACCTTTACGTGCACCTTTAATAGCACCTTTACGTGCACCTTTAATAGCAATATGACATTCAGCTGTAGCATAACCATGCTACCTAACAAATATCGGTAGCATCGAATAGTTCAAGTAATGTAGACGGCTCCAAGATTTCATAGTAAATAACGTCATATATCTTAAAAAACTTGGTGGATTTTTGGTTACAACGCTTAGATTATATCGGTTAGGCATTATATATAAGTGAGAAGAAAGGGATAAAAACTGTTTCAAAAAGGAAAAGGAATAGTAAGGCAAAATAAGGCAAACATATAAAGATATATGGGAAAAACTTTCAGAATGAGGAAAGCGGTATAGATTGAGGGAAACGAAATGTTGGAAGGGATACGTCACAAAAATGAAGTAGTATCTTCATAATCATCATGGTATTGATGCTTTGCTTGCCATTTAACAAATGTATTCAAATCTAAGTTTCCATAAAGTTGACCCCTCTTTGTCGGATGCAGGTCATGTCATGACATACTCTGTGCTAGTGAATTGTATTATCGAATTAATTGTGATCTTGGAATGTATGTTTTTTATGTTTGGTTCTATTACCATTGATTTTGTTTTCCACTTTTTCTACTTGTTTGAAGTAAAGGTAGGTTTTCAAAGCCGCAAAGTTTATATTATTTTCACACATGGCATTGCATGTATATTCTTATATATTGTATTTTGCATTTTGACGAAAGTAAGGATAAGGTGACATTGAATTAAATGATAATTTCCAGTAGAAATAACGCTACGGACACCAATAGGATTTAATGACATTAATAATGAACACTGATTTGGCGTTAAACTGTAGTTTAATATATAATGAATAAGACAAATCAAACTACCTGTATATTTCGTGTTAAATGTCTCAATGATCAGCTTTACAAGAACCTATTTTAGTTAGCGTGCAGCGTTGCATTCATGTAGTCGTCGTGTGGTCGTGTCCTTCGTAAAGTGCTTAGATTTCTACTAATGATAAGTTACGGAAAAAATAAACAAAAAAAATATCATGCACATAAGTCTTGATATATCAGATAATATCGGGGTACCGTTACAATGCGCACGTCACGAGGAAGGCACGAGACAGAGTATATCTCTCGTGCAGGGTCACGGAACGGTCAGATAGTATCAAATAGATTACGCTATATTGGCGCTCGGTCCACTGTCGTCAACAACGCCTCGCCGCTATAGACATGATTTGTGTCAACAGGCGATAGGGGTATTTTATTTCTTTCTTAATTAAAATCGATTTTTGTCAATATTAGGTAGATGACCCGGGGTTTTATCTAGCACAATCCACAAATAGGATGTGTAATATCTCTGTGCTTCACAAAATTGGAAAATGTATTGAATGTATAAAAATTCGCATGGAGAAGTGTTTGTTTTTGTCTTTGATATAATCATTCCGTAAAAGATTATATTCAACAAGCAATAGTTAAATAACGAGAAAGGGGTTGTTGTAAGTACAAAGTAAGACTACGCGAGTTAACTCCCCTGACATATTTACACGTTATTTTGTATATGGCAGCAAGTAGATACTGTCACAAATCCTTTTCATTTATACGGTCATCGACAACAAATAACGAAAAAAGGGTTTTGACGATTACAGAGGCAAATCGAATATCACCGCAAAACATATTAATAGCTTTGAATGTAAATATTTCAGCGTTATTAATAATAATTAAGAGAATATGTTTAATGAGAAGATTTAAAACAAAAACAAAACAAAAATTGTCTAATAATACCTAAATGAAGGCATTTCTCTGAATATATATGGCATTTACAAAAGCAGATACTGGAGAGAATATTCGGTGCCTCATACGTACTAGCAGTGGGACACATCAAGCCGATCGTATATACCCTTCTGAACATGAAATCAAGGACACCACAGACTTCTGTTTCAGCCGCTTTCCTCCATCTTAACTTAAAACATGACCAACAGGAACGCCTGCCTTTCTACATAGCTGTATAATAAGGGATATTTTCCCTTTCTTGATAATATCATCTCTGCTTCCCTTACTTACGGTGTTAACATGTCTCAGTGGACTCGGTAATCAAGAGCTTACTCCGAAAAGCCTGGTTCCTTTGGCTAGATGCAGGTTGAGGCAGCAACTTTTGGCGAGCTAAAGTTTAATTGAATAATTCATGACGAGTTTCATCATTTTCATATGGAGTCGAAACATAAAATTATTATTTTTGATGAGAATCCTGCAAAAGGTGTGCCTTTCCAAGTCATTTTTGTAATCTGAAATTCAAACATTCTACTCTTTATCTATTGTCAAAATTATGACGTCGTAATGTAACCAGGAGGTCAACCTGTACTAGTACATCTTATATGTACAAATATGATGTGATGAATTGTAGCGATATAATTATCAAATAAGTAATTCATGGCTTAACGTACATTCTTCATCGTGATGATAAACTAAACAAACAGGATGTTTATGCCAAATAAATATATATATACAATAAATATATATATACAATAACGATATAACGTCGGAACCACATTCGGGACGCATGCATGTTATATCAGTTTATTGAACGCTATTTCTAATAGTAAACACGAATTTGTTACGTCTATTTTTGTATGGATTTCACATAAGATATTCGATTTATTTCCCTTTAACCAACAAACGTTGTTTTTCCGTATGAAATATCCTGGATATTCATTTTTTAATGTAATGCTACCACTGTTACGGACTAGCGAGGTCAATTGTGACATGGCAAACGTCGCTTCATAATTAAATACATTTCTGAGATATTTTTACACAACTCTCTTATCACAGACCTGTGAAAAAGGAAAAATTACGTCGGTCCAACGTAATATGTATACAGTCAGATAAAGCTTAATTCTTCAAATCATGCTCATATTACTATACTGATCATTCAGCTTTTTTCCATTGACAATCTGTATTTTCAACGTTTACTTAACCGACTGCTTGTATTAATGAAACTATGATAATTTCAAGATTATTGCATCTGAATAAAGGACAATGTCAATAATTTGTACTTAAAATTAAAAACATGAATTCTACAAACCACAAACTTTTACTCATTAAACAATAATTAAAAAAGTGTTTTATTTAGTGTAAACTCTTCATCTCATATATTAATCTGAGATACACTGTTAGATAATGTAATTATCATTCTTTAAAAAAACATGTCGCATCTGTACTGTTCTTTAGCTTCCATATATATGTAGATAACTATGTAGATAACATTATGGTGAACCTCGTGTGTTTTTAACGTGTTGAAAAGTCATTTTGCTGACATTCTGGAATATTCTGTTTATTTACATAATTGAAGTATTGTACAATTCCTGGTTATCATTCAGGTAAGAAAAAACGTATGTTTGTGTTATGGGTAGTTAAGGAGTTAGGGGTGAAAACTGACTGGAGAGCGAGCACGACCATTTCCATGTATATGGTATGAACACTGTGTTCAATGGAACAGTCATCTTTCAATCTGAATTATCCACCACGTATTGGGAAAATCGGCATAATTTTTACGACTTTGAGTCAATTTGGATTAATCTGTGATATGTGGTTGATTGTATAGGCGTGTTACTCTTGTCAATCTAGCCATAATTAGTCGCAAAGTTGTAACTGTAATTTATTCTGGAATATTAACTTAAAAAGAGATTATCTGTTGTAGCCATAAATTGACATATTTTAACGTTATAAATGATGTATAAGCCCTTTCTCTTTTGCTGTATTTAACTTATTCACCCCTAAAACATAATAAACTATTCCAACCTTTGAATTGGAAAAGTTTTAATGTTTCTTTAGGGGTGAATGATTTAAACACTTTAGACATTTATTTTTATTCTTTTGACCTCTAGTACCATTGATGATACCCAACATTGAGGGAAAATGACCGCATGGTGCTATAAATGTTGACTTTGTTAGGTTTTCCGCATTGACACATTAGATATGTAAATAGTTTCTAACTAAACTCGTTTGTCTAGTAATTGCATATGTTTATTACCACAGTCGGGTTCAAAGGATACTATATTCCGATAATTAGTTCTTTTAGACGTTTAACCGCTGGTATCATTGGTCTCCCTTGTTAATATAGTTTCCACACGTGGCACAAATACATACTGGGGTGTTAGAAACACAGTAGCCTTTGGTATTTCATAAGGAAAGGTTTTTTAAACGCTGTTTTTAAACCGGATAGGTAGTTTGTTCAGTATGCGGAAATTGTAGGGATATTGTAATTGAAACTGTTTTGTTAAAAATGGACAGGGATTTCAATGTTTATCCAAAATCTGGATGAACATTTTACTGCATAGTTAATAATTGTTTGGAAATGTGGTGTTCCAATTTTGTATACCCAATAGGCATTGTTATGCGAACATTTATCGAGATACATACTAACATTCACTTGCAGTTTTTGTTAAAAAATTGGCAGTTAACTTTTGATACTTCAAAAATGAATATTAAAATTTCTATAGGTTTTCGTTGGTAATTGGTTCATTTTTGTTATTCATGGACTGTAAAAGGCTATGATACCCTTGTCTTGAACGCCACAAGTCTCAGTTTTGATGGTCAAAGCCCATGTTGTGTGGTATTTCATTGCATGTTTTTATGATTTAAAGGAGGAAACATTGTAATATATCCCTCAAATTAATGGTAAAACATGCTCTTGGAAAATATCATTTGTATTTGCAGTTATTATTTATAAATTTACAGAGCATAATGTAAAGTGTTTCAAAAACCGAACGCCACGTTGATACATTAAACGCTCATATACGATAAACACATGTTATTCTGTTTCGATCCTTTTCTTTTCTAGTCAAACGATCATGCATATGTATGTTTTTGCCATTTGTGACGTCCTTGGTTTAATAATTATGCAAAAACGTCCAAACGCATATGGTCACTCAAAAGACGTTTTCTTTTCTTTATAATTCAGTTGTAAATGATATTATCTTTATAATATTAATATTTTACTTAGCTACGCTCACCTGCATATACACACAATATAATTGTATTTATGTTGTTCATACAACCCAACTGAGATCAATAAAGGATATGTATTTAATGTTCCTTTTAATGTCTATAGTTAACAGATTGAATATATATCTTTATTTGTGATTCTTTAGAAAACTCTCACAATAAACCTCACGAACGCAAGCGACATAATTCCTATCAATGGACATTTACCACCATTTTATTTCCATTAGCTAAGCTGTTGACAAATTTGAATGTCAGAACTGAAAGTTATGATACTCATATGAAAATAAGCATCAGCACAAACTTAGAGGAAAATATGTGCTTCTAAATGATTCGTTCATCAGTGCTGATCGATTTACCTCTGTAGAATGGTATTGGCAATTGGTCATAAAAGCCTGTGACCAATCATTCAAAGCATGATCAACTTACATATGATAAATCAAAACGTTCATTGTGTGGTTTTTTTAAATACTAAAATTAATTAATTATTCCTTTCTGTTAATAAATAAAAATACCCCCCCCCCCCCCCCATACAAAAGAAATACAAATAAAACATTTGGTTAATTTTAAGACTTTTCTCGAACAATAGCAATTATTAGAAAATTGAAATTTGTTTTTATATTTTTAGCTTTTGTTATATTATTATACAACAAACATAAGGTACATATGTACTCAACTTTAGTACAAAGGTCATTATTATTATACAGCAAACGTGGACAATTCTTCAAATCTTATAGGTCAATGTTGTCGCCGCCATTTAACATCCTTTTGTATAAGTGTATAAGGTACTTATGTACCCAACTTAAGTTTAAGGGTGATTTGAGAAAAGGGGGATCGCCACGACGGATTAGAAATATCAAAAAATAAAGTCCCTTGTTGTATGATTGTATAAAATACAAACGTTGGAAGGGTGGATAAACTATTTCCTGGAGAGGTGTAAATGATGCAAATAATCATTATACCTAATTCATTCTTCTTCCAAGCTTGTTTAACCCGTCATGGTAAAGGAAGGGCAAATGGCATCAATATTCCTGCAATTAATATCAGACATTAAAGTTGACACCTGTCCATTTTTACTGTTAATTTAACTCTAATTTGCATTAAATTTAAATAAAATGTTTAGAAGAAAAATGAAATATCAAATTTTCATGATATCCACGATTGTCACCATTCATCATTAATTGATTAAAATCTGAGTCTAAAAACTAAAACCATATTCTAGAACGGTGGTTTTACTCTCAGTCCACCCGACTTACACATCGCTGTAAAATACTTATATAAATATATCTGTACATGTATCGTCATTGTTTACCTGATCGGGGTTTATAGTTGAGTAACTCGTTGTTCACTTCATCCGCTTAACATGTGATTAGGGTTTATTGAATGCGTAGTACCAGACATTACAAACCCCCATAATAGTTTTTGTCAGGCTTAATTTCCAAATACGATTCTAAACAGATAGCACTGTCTGTTTCACTGAATTTAAAAACCTTTTGATTCAATTTTACTTCGCAATATTTATGGGTTATTAAAAAACATTTTGTAAACACGATTGAAACGGAAATAAACCTCCAGATAGCAGGAAAATTAAGACATTTACATAAAGTTTCGATTATGAAACAATGTATTAAAACAAATATAACATAATGTTAGGTTTACAAATTGATATTTCATTCAACTTCAATTTCGTTTTTCAAATTTTGTTAAATTAAGGTACAAGGGCAAGTTCATAATACAGAATACTCGTTATTCCTAAGGATCTAAAACGTTTGGTGATCAGAATTCTATTTTTATATTCGATTTAAACAGATATACTTGTAGAAAAGCAAACATTTTCTGATGAGTCTGGGGACTGCGATTCTGGGATGGCCCTCTCTTGATCGTTACAGCAGGAGTATTTATTTATACAATTTACCTTGATATATTGACACTCATTAAAATTGCCACCTTAATTACCGTCAACACATTCAGATATCACATTTTCTTCATTATTAACAATTTCTGTCTCCCTCTGTTAAATCCCTTTATATTGCCAACATCTCATTGGACAAACAGTATAACGAGGGGTTAATGTCCATTGACAGCCGTTTTGGTGTTTACCAATAATAAGTTTCCTTCGTGTTATATAATATATCACAATGGGATTCATATTCAAACATCATGCCGTGGGACAAATATTGCCATCGTACTAAACTGTGTACAATTCCCACTAGCATCGTTTCATTTCTAGTGAATTTACAAGGTTGTTTGAGTAACGATTTATTCATAAAAAACTTTCACAGTATATTGGGACTCATTTAGCTTTCAATGATTTTGTTTTCAGCTTTAAGAGTAATGATGAAAGGTCTCTTCAATCTTCGCTTCATTTATGAAATTGCAATGGTCTTGCAAGTTTTTTTTTATATTTAAGGATTAACTTGAATATATTTTTCATAAACACAAAAAAAGGAGTGTACTCTCATCATAAACCGCTTCGGTTTATTTAGAGTGCACTCCGTTTTTTTGTGTTATATCTCCATAACATGAAAAATATATTCAAGTTAATCCTTATAATTTAATTTACTATACACAATCCCTGTGGAAATCCACTTTTATTGATGGACTCTTTTCTCTTAGAAATTATTGCGCTGCAGTATTAGCCAATCAAAAGCGACGTTACAAACGGCGACGTCATTTTTTACGTTATGGGCTGATAATATCATTTTTTAAGCCAATGAAAATGCTTGTTACAAGCAAGATTAAATTATATTGTAATCACGGTAAGTTTTCTGATTGATCTGAAACCGTCAAACATGTACACTATGCATGTCATCTATTTAATGAATCAAACTCTAGAATACCATGTTATATGGTAACATGGACACGAACATTTATTACACCCATAGGAAAACAAAGCATATTGAACAAATCGATTCTCTCAATTAATCATCGATATTAAAACGGAGCGTTGAGTATCCGAAGATATCACATAGGGATAAAGGTAGTTCATTTTAACCGTTGGGTCGATTTTAACAGGTAATACACAAATGTTATCATAGTAAGGAGCTATGCCTCCATGTTTGGTGATAACAGACCCAGTAAAATATTGCCCAGACATCGGAAATGATGAAATCAGTTTCTACGCCCAAAGCTGATATTCCGTTTGATCATAATCCCTCTATTCTATAGTATAATTTTCATATCTGAATGTTGTTTATTCTTGCTAATCCGAAATAAGATACTACTCCGGTACTATTAACAATGTACTTGCACGACTAAAACACGTTTAAACTTCAATACACGTGTAAGCTTTCATGATGGAAACTGTTTGTATTTGTTAAAATCTTGCTTAGGTGTTCTGACATCACAATAATGACTGACAATATTGTAAATGTGGTAAATGGATATATTTTCTTAGAACTGTATGCGAAAACGAATCACTTAACAAATTTAAAAATATTTTGTTACAATATACCCTTCACTCTGTGTAACCTTGTCTGTGGAATGAAATGAAATGGAATAATTCTGTCTCTTATAAAGTTAAGGTAATATTTAATATAAGTAATCATGTTGGCGACTCCCTTTATAACTGAAGTATCATACAGGAAGTTTGATATCAAGTTGATTAACACGTTTAATCATTTTATATGTCAATAGCCTTTATGTGATTTGCACGGATGTGGCTGTTCAAATATTTCATATCCGATAATCTGTGCGTCGGTGTCATATTCGTAATATGGGAGCTCAACATTCCATTTCAAGGTCATGCTACCGTATATCTGAGCAATTTACATTACCGTCAAAATGACGCCAGATTTGCCAATCAAGACATGAATTACTAGTCAGACTACTCTTTGTCTAGTGATATAAACAACTTATCTATAAAAACCCAAGCTCTGCGAATATAATGGACACGTTGTGATCCATGAAAATGAAGCGTTTAAATGCATAATTTCGTAACAAATAACATTTGAAGCATGTGCTTCCTGAGGGAATGCCATGGTCCTTATGTGGTTTAAATTCAGTCAGAAAAAATATTGAAACAGTCAAACTTTATACAAATTTTGAAATAATTGTATTCGATATTTTGTTTATATTTATTCCGATCGATTCCATTACTATTGAAATATGTTGACAGATAACGGCATAATGTATGTATAAGGTAACATTATATGGCTGCAAGCCAACAATGACCCTTTTCAACGCATTCACGGCAGTAGTTTAACATTGTCCCACGATTTTTTTTTATATAAACAGGCAGATCTTACAGATTAATTCATATATACAAGCTTTAATACGTAATGTTTCCGATTCATTACACAACGTTTTGGATATAAAATGTGACAGCCAGACATTGTTTGACTAACTTAAACACGATCTGGGTTTCTTGAGATCATCACCCCAGACATGTAAATTATGTATCAAATAATACACAGATATGATTCATGTATTTTACATGATGTACTGTAATATAGGAAGATTTTTTTATTCTAACTAAAATAGCTAAACTAGTAATACAATACAACCCGCTTAAGCCGAAATCGACTGTGTCGAATGATCTTGAATGCTTCCCTATCTGAAATACAAGTCTTTGGTCTGGATATGATAAGTTGAATTCATCTGTGTATTGATGGACGGTTACGGGTACGAGTAGATAGATAAAGAATACAAAAAGTAACGATACCAATATCTAGTAAACTGGAAAACACATTTAACTCGAATTATTTACATGATCAGAACGACTCCGACTAAAGCGGGTTTTTCCTTTTTCCCGATTTCACACATAATCATTGCATTTTGTCCTAAATCTCCCATGCAGACATTCACAAACCGTTTAATGTAAAACGTAAATGTGTTCGTTTAAACCCAGAATTACTGCAGGTAATCAATACCCTGTTCAGTTTGATAACAAACAGTTATAAAACATGGTCATTCGTTTAGATAAAAACATAAAAGAGAAAGGATGTTCAAAACAAAAGAAAAACCGATAGGTATGCGTTTCATTTATTGATACAAATAATTGCAATGATTCCATCTTTTCTTCGGTCTCCTGTCTAACATATACATTCGTCTTTTGTACAATCATATCACAATATTACATTTGAGACATCTAAAAGTTAACCATTGTTCTCCTTACTCACGTATTCATCTATTCAGTTCATATTATCGTTAATGTAAAGGAATGAATGGAGTATGATAATGAAACCCTTGACAGAATGCAACGGACAATTCAACTGACAAAACTTGTTTGACAACAAAACACAAACTGTCAATACAACTGTCAAAACTGGTTTGACAACAAAACACAAACTGTTAATACAACTGTCAAAACTGGTTTGACAACAAAACACAAACTGTTAATACAACTGTCAAAACTGGTTTGTCAGCAAAACACAAACTGTCAATACAACTGTCAAAACTGGTTTGTCAACAAAACAGATACAATACCTTTAATGGAAAAAAACAATAGAATGTTTCGAACAATAAAATAATAATGGCAGTGCATTCTATACAAACAAAGGGTATTTCTTCAATCTCACGCACTTAGACTAGTCAGTGATACAAATATCTTGATATTCTTCTAAAGGATTTGTCGATATATCATGAGAGAGAAAAACAATTTGCCTATGCATTACAAACTACCTTGTAGTTAATTAAAAATCACATTTCTCTACATAACTGTCACTCGTCGCCATTATCACATGTTCTTCCCATACCGTACCCTGATACATGGCGATGTCGTTCTCTAGTTTCCGTTAGCGTGTGTCGGGGTCGATAAGCCATATTGCTGCCACTAACGGTCGAGTCATTTTGTTTTTGAGCAGGTGGATCGAGGGATCGAAGGATTGCTTTTGGGGGGAATAACGTTATATATTTCAAACAGCACGTTTAATAACTGCCAGTCCTCAACGAATAACACATTCCCTGTCCTTGGTGGTTCCAAACGCGAGGTCCTGTGCGCTGATACTGTTTCGCCTGCCGGGAGTCTGAACAAGAGGCGAGAGGGACCTCGTCCTAGTCGTCATTCCCTCCTCCACTACACTGAGGTTTGGTGATGGGGAACGACTTCTGAACTTTAACATCCCCGGTAGCAGCGATGCCTTTCTAGAACGAAGCGTATCAAAATGAACAGATTTGCGGTGAATGTTGCTGCCATACGCTTCACCGACAGTGTTCCGCCGCCGGCCCATGTACTCCACACTAGGTCTGACCATTTCGTCGTCGTCGTCGTCATCGTCTGTATCTACTTTTTTCTCTCCTTCACAATCTGTCACAACCAACTGAAAGGTAGCTGAGCCTTTTGGAATTGATTTTTCATTAAATTTGTAGTTTTGTTTTGCTCCAGTCTGGAAAATGTCCTCCAAACTACCTGGTTCGCTCATGGTACAAACCTAGTTAATCTTTACCACACAGAGATAATAACTTTTTACAAGGTAACACAAATAAGTCTCGTCGTAGGTTTTTCCTCTTTCAAGGAGGTCTGTCGGCTATATGCAGTAGGTAAGTAGGATATACGAATGGATTCCAAACAGTCTAGTTATAATCTCACGTCGACACAACGGGCCAAATGACTCCAGCTCGTCTCACAAAGCATTCGACCATCCGGACGGCAGATCGACAATACAGACTGACTACGACGCTATAAATACCAAACACGATTGGTATCGCATTCTCTTTAATTAAACTCGGCAATTGTTTATACTGACGAATTGCAATGTCACCTGAACAAACCTATTGGAAAAACGGTAAACAAGCTGAGCCGATTGCCTCACATTTATTCAGCAGGCTGTAACAAAACAGAAGGTTATAAAAGGACAATTTAATTTATAATCCTCCAAATATTCCGCATGTTGATTTATTCCTTTCTATACACAATGGATTGAACTCTGTAAAGGCAATCCTGAGTATGATTAGATTTAAGTTTTGTAATAACCTGTTAAAGTAAACAGAGGCATAAGTCTTGTTCTAGGGTTAACAACCATTTTTCATTGGCGACAAAGCAGTTAGACACCGCTGTGAAAACGTGGGCAGACCCGTTCTTCTCAAGTTCGACTGTTCAACTGGGATTGCCAGTCTGGTAAAAAAGACAAAAATATTAAAAAATGAGTGTAGGTGTTTAAAGTTGGTGTTTCACACTACGTTATTAAAATTATACTGTACACCACTTTATTTTTGCGAGAGATTAATTTTTGCAGTAATTCGCAAAAAGGAAAATAATTCCCGAATTTAAAGAAAAACAATTCAGAGCCAAATTGAAGTAGCATAATGTTTAAATTGTGAATCGCGAAATAAAACGCACAACTTGTAAGTTAATGTACATACGAAAACAATGTAATTCACAGTTATATGAGTAGTTTATAGGTTGCATCATACGGCATACAGTTACTTAACCTTAATACTTTTTCTTTTTAATGATTTAAAAAAAGGAAAGCTTAATAAGTTACTTAAATAAAGAAATTTGACTTCACATTAACTTTCTATGTAGTCCGACAAACTAATGAGTAATTAATTGTGTTGAAATAATCTTCTGTCCAGACGAGAAAAATATTGTCGAACTTTGACCTCTCCTAATCAGATTACTTATATTTTACCTGCTTTAAAGTTTACACACTGCGTACTTATGTGCGAAGATGAATGAGCATAACAGTCAACGAGTTTATGGAACTAGCGAACATGTTTCATTGACGTTATATACAAATATGTTCGGTCGAACTGAAGTCAAAGTTATTGTCAGGCAAACAGTATATAGCGTGAAAGATAAAGGGACCAACTAACGAACTGATATATATGTGCAATGAAAGTTTTAGCGTGCAAATTAATTTCATTTTTCAAAATAAGAAAATTCTTGAACACAATTATCTTCCGACAGAACAGAATATGATTAATGTTCCTAAAAATATAAAAAAAAAAAAAATCTGTTGTGGTAAATTGGTTGTATTACTGCCTTAGCTTACCAAAAGTTTTTATGTGTCAACTAAGACAGCTTCAGAAACCACATTCATTCTTTATATACCGAAGTAACGAAAGGAATGAATACTGAGATAGTGAAGGAAAAGAGGTCAATATAAAATATTTTAAATTTGATTTATTTCAATTATTTGATGACATTTTATTGTGGATTACACCTTAAATAAGTGAATTTGACATTAATCAGCTAATTACAGGTGTGTCTTGTTTACAACATATGCAATAAAAGCATTCCGTGATCTAAATCAAGAGAGCAATGTATATATATATATATATATATA